>NW_027510162.1:0-186604 GCF_048772815.1 Callospermophilus lateralis
GTCTTCATGGGTAAAATTGATTACCTATCACTTTCAAATACATTCAAAATTTCTTAGAGGAATGGCAAAATAAAAATATATAATCTGCCCTTGATATTTTAAGATGCTTAGCAGTCACAAAGAAACAAGTGTTAAGTTTCTTGAGGAAGCAGAACAGCAACCCTTCAGAGAGGGGTGAGCCGTTCATCCTCTGTCACAAAAACATCATTAATGTGCCCTCCCTTCAAGTCCAGGGGATCGCAGGGGATGCCATTTTCAATTGTGATGGTGTTTTCACATTTCTCTTCTGCATCATCCACTTCAGATGGTCCTTTGTTCTTCCTAAAAGCATATAAAAAGAATCAGTGAGATCTAGAAGGAGAAAATATGGCTGAGTATGGTCTTTGGTACAAATATGAAGGAGAGAATGGGGCACAGGAGCCTTTAAAGAATGAAATGATCAATATTATATATTTTCAAATAATTTTGAAGACCATAAAGAGCTGGTGAGGTGAAAAGATACTATGCAGATAAGACTTTTTATGGATAATATATACATATTTATAGGAAGAAGTAGTCTTATTTAGAAAACTAAAATAAATGTATACAAATACCTAAATAAATGAATATATATATATATGAATAAATATAGTGCATGCATATACATATATACATGTATATTCACAAAAACTACAAGAAGAAATGTGAGGAAAATGTATGGTACATTGGCAAGTCGAAAAATTGACCTCTAGGAGAACTTAGTAAAAACTGAATTAAAAAAATCAATAAACTGTTCTCATAGGATTTGACAAATTAATGGTTTGCAAATGTTGACGGAAAATCAAATTGAAATGCCATATTGGAAATAAAGTTCACATTATTTTGTAGAAAGTAATTGTTGTAAATTGCAGATATCATTGGTTGTTTCTACTAATTACAAAGTAGCTGTCTTAATTTGTAAGTCAGGATTTTTGAACCCAGAACATTCTCCTAATTACATTATAACTCACAGCTGAAAGTCCAAATCATTCCAAAAACTTCTACATGACAGGATAAACTTTTTAGTTTCTCATACTCTGAGTCTTTGTAGACCCTGCTACCCCAACCTAAGTGGTAACCAGATCCTTCATGTTTCCTTGGAGTATGGAAAGCTACGGCCTCAAAATCAAAAGTTTTTCCTGTCTCTTATGAAAGACTAACAAACTGAGCCAATTATGTTTGATATTATGGGGCAAGGGAAAGATGAGAGGTTGGTGCCTATAGGCAACCAGAGGGAGAGGGGTTTCCCTGAGGGCTCATCACAGGTTGGATTTGGGGACACTACTCTGTGGTGGCACCCTGGAGGCATGATGTTAGGCATGAGATTCTCAGACTTGCCAAAGGTTGTCTTGTACCAAGAATCTGTGGACCTCCAAAGAGGCAGATCTGAAATGATCCTTCATCTAGAATGTTGTACATTCCTGTGGTGATCAGAGTGGACTCCCACTACTGTGGGACCTTGATGAGTCTCAGGTGAAGAGGTAGTGAAGATGAACTGATGGTGACTCAGATGGAAGTTCCTGTTAGTCATACTTGAGAAAGCATTTTTTTTTTTTTTTTTGGTACTAGGAATTGAACCCAGGGGCACTTAGCCACTGAGCCACATTCCCAGCCCCATTTTTTGTATTTTATTAGAGACAGGATCTCACCGAGTTGCTCAGGGCCTCAATAAGTTGCTGAGGCTGCCTTTGAACTTGTGATTCTCCTGCCTCACCCTCCCGAGTTGCTGGGATTATAGGCATGCACCACTGCACCTGGCTCTTATTTGCTTTAAAGAATACAATGGAGGAGCTTAAGCCTATAATCCCAGCAATTCAGGAGGCTGAAGCAGGAGGATTCCAAGTACAATGCCAACTTGGGCAATTTAGTGAGACCCTGTCTCAAAATAAAATTTAAAAGCAGGGCTTCGAGTATAGCTCAGTGGTAGAGTACTTGCCTAGCATGTGCTAGGCCCTGGTTTAATTACTACCAAAAAGAAAATAGTAGAGAAAAGGACAGAAAAGAGAAAGTTTCTCTCTCTCTCTCTCTCTCTCTCTCTCTCTCTCTCTCTCTCTCTCTCTTTGGTGGGAGCTGGTTGAATTGTCTTTATTAACAAACGGGATATCTAAGGCCACTACATTGAGGAAGGGCAAGGGAAGGAGAAGGGCTATTTGCGGCTCACACTATATACAGATGCAAGCAAGGGGGCACGAAGGGTGAGAGCTTCATGCTCCCTCTCTCCACCAGGGAAGGGGAGAGGCTAGAAGAGATGGGGGCTAGGAAGGGGGGAGTGTTTTGGCTGGCAGGGTCCCCACTCCAATCCCTGGGGCTTGGGGGGAAGAGGAATCACTAAAGTGCTGAGAAAGCTCTTCTTTACAGAAGAATGCCAAATAATATAGAAAGGGTAATAGGAATAGAAAACCACAACTGCAGTAATAATTGATTCCAATAGAGCTCATCAATAGATACTAGTAAGAAATTATTGGGGAACAGGATATTCACATGGTCTCAAAATATCAGCTCCACAAATAATGTATTAATTACAAAAAGACACTTCTATTTTGTCAAAGAGGAAATTTGATGAACTCCACCAACAATTAGACAAACTGACAAGTGCCTTCAGATATGATAAAGATGATTCCAGATACATGTTTTGTTTTGTTTTGTTTTGTTTTTTTGTATTCATGCACCACCCATTCTCGATTTTTTTTTTTTTTTTTTTTTTTTGGTCGTGGGACTTGAAACCAGGGGCACTTTACCACTGAGCTACATCCTCAGTCCTTTTTGTTTTCAAATTTTTTTAATTTTATTTTTGTTGTTGTTTTGAGACATGGTCTCACTATATTGCTTAGTGCCTCACTAAATTGGTGAATCTGATCTCAAACTTGTGATCCACCTGCCTGAGTCTCCCAAGTCACTAGTATCATTAGAAGCATGCACCACCATACTCAACTCCGTTCTCAATTTTTGACCTGAATTTCATAATGAGGAACTCATCAGAAAAATCCAAATTTAAAACAATTGACCTGGACTCAGCCCAGCATAGGAACTCAACTCAGTGAATAATGGATCAATGGATGTAGATCAATAGCTGGTTGGCTATAACAAATTAGTGGATGGATGGATAATGACAAATGAATGGATGGATGATGCATGAACTAACGCTTCAGGCAAAGTTACTCAAACATTAGTCCAACGTAGATCTTGAATGGGATCCACCATACACACATACACACATAGACAAATAAGTAAAAAAGGGAGGAAGGGAGAGAGGAAGGGAAGGGAAAAAAACAGAGGAAGGAAGGGCATATGAAATTTTTTTGTCTCATATTTTTAATGGGTGGCAGAAAATATGCATTTTTCCTACATTAGATTAGGAATTACTGTGGGTTTTACCAGAATTCACTAATGATTTACTAAATTATTTCAAATAGTTGAAGTTCATAAAGGAAAGTAGCATTCCAATGTCATCATTTGAAAGTATTTAGCCATTATGTATTCCACCATCAAATACTACAAGTGACACTATAGACAATCACTAAATTGGAATCATTGGATATTAAACATTAATTTGTAAAACCTTTGGGTCAATGCTGGTTAGAAGATGAGGTTGCAGTCCCAGAAACCTAGGAATAAATAGGCTGCTGTGTTTTCCCATATTCCAGATGAAGATACTTCACTAGCCATTCTAAACACTAGCAATCGATGATCACCACAGGTTAGGGTACACTAGATTTCAGTATGATGAGAGGGTCCTTCAGCCAAGTTAAATCACCCACTGAAAAACTAGAACATTTAGCCCCTCCTCCTGTGGACAGGAGTATTAGCCCTTTCCAGATCCCCCAGAAAGCGAAAGCAATTGACATTCTATAGTCATCAGTCACATCGCTTCCATTTATAGTATCCAACATTGCTTAATTAGGTTTTGAATGCCTACCTGTGGATGAGACACAAGTCTCCTAAAGGAAAGAACTTGATGAAAGGAAAAAGACTTCAAATTCACTCATCCCCCTTCTCCTCATTTTTAATGCTTTATAAAAGAGAAGAGTGATTTTTTTGGAGGAATTAAATGCTAGGGAGAAATGTACATTGATAAATTGTAATAAAAAATGCCTAGTTCACAGAAAGTGTCTCCAAATCACTCCTCATTGCGGTTGGAGTGAATGATAATTTTCTATAACAATGGATTTTAAATAGTCAAATTTTATCCTGAATTTTCTGTTCTGAAATCTGTATTACAAAAATCTTAGTGGATGTAGCATTTTAAAGTAAGTGGCAATGCAATGGTAGTCTTAGAAATAATGAACGGCCAGTGTCTATTTGCCAATTTTAAAAATAAAAGATGTTTTTATAGAATTAGAAGACAAATGGCAGAGAGCTGAACATGTGCAGGTCAAAGTAAGGAATATTGCCTCCTCCTCCTCAGCCAGGAAGGAAAAATAATCCATCAGGCATCACAGTGAATAGGAAAGAAAGAAAAGGAAGAAGCAAAGAGATGAAGAGACATTTCTTTTTTCTTAGAAAAAGGATAATTTTCCAACAAAAAGCTTCTGAGAGAAATTGCTGAGGAAATTTGTCCAATTGAGCTGTGTCAGTGGCAAATTAGGTACTTATTGGTTTTTGCGACCTTAGATCCTGTTGTTCAGAGTCTTGGCATTGCAGGGCTTCACAATATGCAATGTCAGTAACTTGCTAGCTGGTAGACATGATAAGCAGCTCAAAGGTTATCTAACAGTAATATAGCACTTTGTCACATTTCATAGTGCACACTGTAATAAACTGATTCACTGCCTGTGCAGTAATACTGAGAATAATAAAACTTAACTGTCTTTCTGGATCATTCTGATTTGATATTCTGCTAAAAAAAATGTGAGTTCTTTTTCCTGCAAAATAAAATTGAGTATTAATGACTTTCACTGTTCCTGCAATGTCAGGTGGTTCAAGAAGAGAATGAAAAAACCATTACTAAACTACCTCTTAGCAGTCTTGAGAGTGGATGTCTCTGATAAATCCAGAAAGAAAAGAATCGAAGGAGGAGACAAAAGAAGTCTCAGGTAGCCCTTGGGGCTCCAGTGGGGGTGGGGGGGTTGAAGAACAGGGTTTGCTCTGTTCTAAAATAAAATAGTGATGACTAAAAGCAGAAAAAGTATTTCTGTATCACTTTAAATAAAACACGGCTGAAGAGCTGAGGTTCAAGAATAACCAGAAAAGCAATACAGGACAAATATGTCTGAAAATTTTCATACAGGACAGAATTATTGGGGAATTGGGATTGTCCTCATAATCAGGCTTGGAGGAAATATCAGTATTACTAGAATGATTTGAGTGGGTATTGCAGCCCAATAAGATTGACAGGCTTTGGGAATCAAGCCTACGTGGTTTTAAATCCTGGTACCACAATATTCTAACCATGTGATTGTAGGCAAGTTCTTTTACATTTGCCATGCAATAGAAATAATAATGATAATAATAAGTATCTATTATGTGGCAGAAATCAGATTAGGTAGCTGCTTTGTATGTATCCGTTCATTTAGATCTCACAGCAACATTATGAAGATTTTTTTATTATCCCTGTTTTCCTGATGGAGAAACTGAATTTCAAATATGTACAGCAACTTGTCTTTCAATATGGAACAAGAATACTGAAAAAAGCTCATATAGAATTCTATTTTAGTCTTCCCAAGTTCCCCTAAAAACACACTTACATTGGTTTCCTATTAGTTGGGTATATTTAAACACAGCAAAGGAAAACAATTAGCTCTGACATTTCTCATTTTATTTATACTTCTTTTAAAATATGATTTATTCATTTAATTATAACTTCATAAGAATGTGAAGTTCCCCTATATGAAAGTGTTGACTGAGCCCCATCTCCCTGAGTGAAAAGTAAGATTTGTGGAAATTTACATGCACTTCTATTTACTGCTGATCTTACAGGAAAGAAGTAAAACTAGAAACAAACCAAACAAATTTACTAATGACTTTGTTCAGCTGTGAGCATTAGCTAGGGTTCTGTGTCCTAAGTCCTTGACCTGGCTTTGATACCAACTGCAAGATTATAATCTCCCTGTAGGCAAGAACCATCCATGTTATCAATGTTTGTTTCTTTCATGATATAAACTATAGCTCATATCACAGAATGGATGGTCAATAAAAAAATTAATTTTTTGGTGGTGCTGGGGTTTGAACCCAGGGCCTTGTGCATGTGAGGCAAGCACTCTACCAAAAAAAAATTTAAAAAAAAAATATATTTTTTTTACCTCTCTGGGCTTGGGTTTCTGGAGGGCTGAATTTAGGTAATTGGCAAGGTCTCTTTCTAAGACCCAGTTGTAACATTAAATCCAGCTAAGGTGTAACATTATTAACATTATAATAGTCTATTTATGTACTGGATTTGTAAATCAACTCCCCTAAGTACATGTAAGTCTAAAAGTGTGCTGTGTTTATGATCCTGTGACATTCCATAAAGTGACAAGTTAAATTATCACTTCATATAACTGTTTTTTATGGTAACTTACATTGATATAGCACTTTCCAGTATATAAAGAATTTATGGGTCTTCTCTGATTTTGTCCTCTCATCATTACTTAACAATCTGAGAAAATATTATTAACATTTTCAATTCGTGATCTGCTCAATGTCACTCAGCTAATAAATGCCAGTGCCTGAGACTGAAACCCAAAACCAAGAGTCTTGGTCAAATGCTCTTCTTATAAAAACAAACAAACTCTGTCACCATCATCACAGTCACCTTCATCATTATCACTACCATCACCATCACTGTCATTATAAAGCTGACCAGACAACTAAGATGTCTACTTCTGGGCTAAAGAGAGACACAGACCTAGCATTGACACCATTGCAAAGTATATACAGTTGATACTTGCTGCCTTCCCACCTATATAGCTCCTTAATTGTTGTCCAAGAGTAAAAAGAAAAAAATCTTTTCTCACAAACTTCTATTTTCAATTAGATGTTATTAGAGAAGCTACCTCCTCAAATTGTTTCAAAAGAGGTGACAATTGTAATGGTGTGCTGGAGCTGGCAAGTATAGGACAGCAAGGGCTGCCTGCTAAATATTCAGAATGTTTTGGCCTTGATAGGAAATTGGAAAATGCTACAAATAAACATAGATTCCTGAGAGAGCTTGTTAACCAGTTCATCACTACTCTAATGACCAGTATACCTCATGGATCATTTGCATTTTTAGACATGTATTTATTTTTTATGGTATTGGCATCAAAACAGACACATAGACCGATGGAACAGACTAGCAAGCACAAAAATAAAACCACACATTTATGGTCAACTGATGTTCAACAAAGGTGCTAAGGACACACAATGGGGAAAGAACAGGGTCTTGAATAAACAGTGTTGGGAAAATTGGCTATCCAAATGCAAAATAATTAAATTGGGCTATAGTTGCACACCAAATACAAAAACCATCTCAAAATGGGTTAAAGTTTTAAATGTAAAAGTATTAGAAACTATTAGAAAGAAAACTATTGTAAAACTATTAGAAGAAAACTTAAGGAGAAATCTCTATCTCAATTGTCTGGGCAATGAATTTTTTAATATGACCCCAAAAGTACAGGTAATAAAAGCAAAAATAGATAAATGAGATTATGTCAAACTACAAACCTTCTGCACAGCAAAGGAAGCAATCAACAGAGTGAAGAAACAACCTGTGGACTTGAAGAAAAGATTTGTAAACAATATATCTCTTAGAGGGCTAATATCCAAAATATATAAGGAACTCAACAGCAAGAAAACAAATAACTTAATTTAAAATGCATAAAGAAACTGAATAGATAATTTCCAAAAGAAGACATACAAAGGCCAACAGTTATATGAAAAAAGTGCTCAGCCAGGTGTAGTGGCACACGCTTGCAATCCCAGTGACTACAGAGGCTGAGGCAGGAGGATTACAAGTTCAAGGCCAGCCTCAGCAATTTAGTGAGCTCCTAAGCAACTTAGTGAGACCCTGTGTCAAAAAAAAAAAAAAAAAAAAAAGATCTGGGGAAGTATTCAGTGGTAAAGTGCCTCTGGGTTCAATCCTAGTACCCCCCCCACAAAATGTTTGACATCACTAATCATCAGAGTAATGCAAATATAAAATTACAATGAGATATCATCTCACATATTATGGTGGCTATTTACCAAAAAGAGGAAAGATAGCAAGTGTTGGCCAAGATATGGAAAAAAGGCATCACTGTACATTGTTGGTAGGAATGTAAATTAGTACAGTCATTATGGAAAAAAGTATGGATCTTCCTGAAAAAATTAAAAATAGAACTACCATATGATCTAGCAATTCCACTTCTGGTATATATTCTGAGGAAATGAAATCAGTATGCTGAAGGAATGTCCACACTCCCATGTTCATTGCAGCATTATTCACAATAGCCAAAATATGCAATCAGTGGGTGAATGAATGAAGACAATGTGATACACACACACACACACACACACACACACACACACACACACAATGGAATACTATTCAGCCTGTACAAAAGAAAGCCATGTCCTTTGCAATGTGTATGAACTTAGAGGAAGTTATACTAAATGAAATAAGCCAGGCACAGAAAGATAAATGCCACATAATCTCACATACATGAGAATCTAAAGAAAGTCCAACTTATAGATGCAGAGAGTAGAATGATAGTTGCCAGGGGCTGGAAGGTTAGGGATGGGGAGATGGGGAGATGTTGGTCAAAGGGTATAAAGTTTCAGATAGATAAAATGAATAAGTCTGGGAGATCTATTGTATAGCATGGTGACTATAGTTAACAATAATCTATTATATACTTGACAAAATTGCCAAGACAGTAGATATTAAAAGTTCTCATCACAAAACATAATAAGTATGTGAGGTAATGGATACATTAATTAGCTTGATTTAACCATTTCATAATACATCAAAACATTATCCTGTATACCATAAATATATACAATTTTATTTCTCAACTATATTTTAGTAAAATGCTTGTTTGCTAACTAATAAAATTCTAGGCACTGTTTCAGTGAACTGGAAAATTTTCTATAGTATGATGGCAATATCTAGGTGGGAAAAGAATCCTTTCCTAGAGCTCCTTAATCACAGCACTAAGTTAAGCTGATCCTGAATTGCCGCAGTCTCTGGCTGGGCACAAATCACGAGTCACCACACAGCTTGTAGATTGAAACAGCAATTCTTTATTCCTGAACTCACACCAGCCGTCTACAAACACGTTCTGGGGGAATCCACGTTCTCTGCCCAAATCCACCACCCTGGGCTTCTGTCTCCCAAATATATTGTCTGACCCTAAGAACTCAAGAGGAACTCAGGCAGCAGGATACGCCCTATTCTAAAGGGGGAACACCCTAATCTCCTATTATGCTAAACCAAACCGCCCTATTCTAAAGGGGGAACACCCTAATCTCCTATTATGCTAAACCGGGGACACCCTAAACACGGATCCGCCCTGGTCCTTGAGCAAGGTCACCTTTCAGGAGTCCTTCCACTAGACAGCATGGGAGTAGCTGGCAAGGAAATTGTCATACCTACTTGGCTGATCTGATGGCTCCCAGCACTGAATAATAATAATAATTGCTACTTATTTAAGTATTTAATTATTTAATACTTGATACTATATCCTGGATACTTTATACACATTTATATAGTTCAATCCTCATGAAATGCTGAAAGCCCTGTGAGATATTATATCCATATTACAGATGGAAAAACCAAGACTTACAAAAATTAGGCAATTTGATCAAGATCATATATGTAAACGACACAGATGGTATTTGAGTTTACCTGGTTTGGACTGCAGTCCAAACTTTCTACCCAGTTGTTCTGAATAATCAATATAATACTGTTACTGATGAAACCAACAGAATTGTTATAGCTTTGCTTGAGACATTTCCTCAATGATAAGTTTAAATATGCATACATCTTAGATGACTCTAGTACACTTCTCCATAGAAAAAGAACAGTGACTTAGATAACCCTGTGGTCCCTCCAGGTCTTCTAAGTTTAAGATCTGGACCATACAAACTATGTTCATTATTTTCTAATGTATAGATTGGATTGTTAAACATTTCTTTAGATGTCTTCCTCAAAGACTAAGGGCTTGGGGCTGGGGATGTGGCTCAAGCGGTAGCGCGCTCGCCTGGCATGCGAGGGTCACTGGGTTCCATGACTAAAGAAAAAAAATTTTTTTTGGTACCAAGTATTGATCCCAGGGTGACTTAACCACTGATTCACATCCCCAGCCCTACAATGGGTTTTTAATCACAACTATCAGGGCTATCTCCACTTCAAATTGTACCCTCTCCTCATCTCTTAAGCAATATTTTACCCAGGGAAACCTACCACTGATTGTGTCAAACATAAAACACAACAAACAATTTATCTCCAGGAGGTTGTCATAATTGCCCTGACTGTAGTTGCTAATTACTGATGCTCTCCAGGTTTACACAAGAGATTGTCCATCTGTTTTCCTAGTTTGAACATGAAATGAATTTATGAAGGCAAGATTGTAACAACAGCCTCACTTCTCCCAGGCAACAAATTATGATGCTACATACCCAATTATCATATTACTGTAGAATCTGCTCAGAAGAAGATAACTGATCCCATCACAAACTAGCTAAAAGACTAGAAAATGACAAGTTGATAAAATAATAGTAATAGCTAACATTTATTGAGTACCCACTGTGTGCCAGATACCACTCTAAGCACTCTGCTGTATTAATTCTTTTATCCTATCAAGTTAATTATTTCCAGTACACCTTGCTGTTGCTCTACAAAACTTATCTATGAACAGAGAGTAAAGATAAATTTAACAGATTGGCTCTAGCAACACAAACCACATTCTCCCAAATTCAGTTTCCCTGACTCATTGTTTGTGTTTCCTGGTATTGTACAGTTAATGGGTTATATACAAGGGCAGAATCTGAAAGATAAATACTTTAAATCTAAGCAGTCTGACTCCAGAATCCATTCTTCTAACTCCTACCTTATAGGAGGTGCTAGTGAGAAAATTGGGAACCAAGGAGATGAAGCAAATTCACTTAGGTTTCCAACCATAGCATTTCATAATTAATGCAAAATTTAAAAATATTAAACATAGTTTTCAAACATTATCAAAAAAATGTTACTTAGTATTCTAAAAACAAAAACCAAATAAATACCTTGTAACAAGCCTTTTTGCATTGCATATCATGTCAAAATCATTAAGAAAAGCAAGCAAGTGCAACTTGATTCTAATATTTGCATTTAATTTGAGGTATAGACATATGCCACATTTATTCCATAGCATTTCACTTATTGTTTGTGAAAAATTATAATATGTAAGTTTGAAAATGCCTACTCTCTGTTAGTAGCCAGGATAAAACATATGGAAAGTAGTAAACGTTTGGAGAAGCATCTAGACGAAACATTTGTCCAAACCAATCCCTCACGTGTCCCCTTTTGAAAGTCATGTTCCTGTGATCCCCAATTACCAGAATTCCTCTTCCTTAGTATCAGAAAGGAAAGTTTAGAAGCATTAAAGTGTTCAGTGAAGAATCGAGGAATCTCCCATCTTTCCCCCTGGATTAGAGGTACTTACAAAATCATTTTCTCCTTTCATCATGCTGGGAAATCCTGCCTAGTTTCCTTCCTACTGCCTCAGTACCTCTCCTGCTGGAAGGAAATTCCCTCTTGAAGCAATATCAGTAATTTAGACATCAAGGTTTGTGAGTGCCCCAGAATCCAGAATGAACTCAAGAAGTAGGACCCTGTATATAGGTTGTTAAATTGAAAGCTCTCAAACAAAACTAATTAGAAAAATGAATGAAATAAATCCCTTTCAGAAATTCTAATTTAGTGAGTCTGAGATAGGGCCAAGGAACCTACATTTCAAACAAGTGTTCTGGGTAATTCTGACATAGGGAGTTGATTCAAAGACCATGAGAAACATAGTTCTATATATCATAGAGGGTAGCCTGTAGGCCCTGGGCCCAGAAGAGGCAAGCCATGGTAGGGAGACATTCAAAGAATTGTGGAACTATTGGTATCTGGATGTGGATGACTACCAAAGATTAACTCCATCTACTTGAACTCTGCTTCATTCCATGTATCCAGCTTAGAAAATCACAACACAGATAAGAAATACTCATATGGTATAGAATAGAAAGAAAGTAAGTAATGGAAGGAGCTTCATTAAGCAAAGGACACTGAACTCTTAACCAAAAAGATGAAAGAATAAGTGATATTTTAAAAATCACCATTTTTTCAACTTTAAGGTATTACCTTCAGCCAGAGGAAAATCTTATTTTTCTAAGTCATGAGAAAATAAGCAAATACTTAACTCATTCCCATTAAATAGCTTACCTTCTTCGTTGCCGGATCCCTGATAAAACCAGTAGCGTAACTGCAACTATGACGATACAAAATATCACACCAAAAATAATAATCCAGATGGGAACAGGTGGGTCCATGGGT
This sequence comes from Callospermophilus lateralis, assembly GCF_048772815.1. Classification (NCBI taxonomy): domain Eukaryota; kingdom Metazoa; phylum Chordata; class Mammalia; order Rodentia; family Sciuridae; genus Callospermophilus; species Callospermophilus lateralis. Next base: position 12,473 of record NW_027510162.1, read on the forward strand.
GGTGCAATAGTAGAAGGAATTTTTAAAAATTCCAGAGTCTGGTCATTCAAAAAGAAGACATTGTTGATCCGGTTCCTATTCATTCTAAAATTCAATCATAATCAAAAACAAGCAAAAAATAAGACAATAAAAAGCACTAGAAACAAAGTATAGTACTGTCTCTCCACGATTATAAATATCTCTACAAACAAAGTATTCTCCTAGCAGGAGACTTCAGGTTGACTAGAAATTTTGCTAAGGACAATCGTGTTGAAGTTTCATTTAGTAATTTGTAGTGCTGGTTGCCAGAGATGCCCATCTATTACACTGCTGACCTGCATTATTGGAATGTCCTAGAAGTAACTAAAAGTCCTGAGCTTTAAATCAATCTGCCCACCATGTTTTATTTCCTGAGAAATAGCTTCTAGATTACAATAACAGAACTCTACTTAAGGTGCTTACATAAATACCAACAATCCCATGAGGTAAAACTGTATGTAAAAGGTGAGTGAGAAGAATGGGAAGAAAAGAAAACCAGGAACAGAAAAAACACAAACCAAGAGTGTCTTCAGATTCATCAACTTGATTTCTTTCCATTAACTCAACAAACATTTGCCAAAAACTTACTAAGTATTAGATAATTGTGTTAGGTGCTGGAGATACAATATGAAATAAAAATGCTCAGGAGCTTACACTCTTGAAGTGTAGCAAATTAGTATATCCACACCAATAGTGCAGTGCTAAATGTTCTGTGAAAGAGGCAAGTATTGGCACAGTGGGAGCACAGGAAAGGACCAAGTATGTTATAGTGAATGAGCTGTGCTTTGAGGGACAAGCAGGAATTCTTTAGACCAAAGTATGCAGTAAGCACAGTAATAGAATCATGGTAAAGTACTTCAGTAAACTGCAAGTGGTTCCATATGACTAAAGGCAATGGTGGTTCAGGAAACCAAAAACCTAGAAAAATCTAAAGGTAAATGTGTTACTTTTCCCTTTATTTCCCTGTATTTTTGGTGGTAACAATAGTTAGAAAGGCGTTGGTAACAAAGACTTATTTAAATGAAAACAAATAAGCTAATTTCTAATTGGAATTACAAACTAGGTGAAACAATTCCTTGGAGATATGTTATGGTCTTTACTGAATTCACACTATACAAATAGACTTCATCTACCTTTAGAGCAGCCTGGAAAATAGAAAAATAATATGAACCTTATGTGACTTAAAGTTTCCTAGTAGCTTCACCAGAAAAGTAAAAAGAAACAGGTAAATTTAATTTTAATAATGTATTTTTGTCTAATATATCCAAGAAAATATAATTTCAAAAATACAATTCAATATAATCAATATTGAATTGTTTTATATTTTGTTCTATACTGCCTTAGAAATTTGGTGTGTATTTTACACTTAGCAAGCATCTCATTTTGGACTAGCTATAGTTCAAGTGTTTGATAGGTATACCTGGCTGGCAGTTCCAATACTGGACAGCCTAGGTCTAGAGCCTGATAGTAAGTAATGACTTGAGAAATGCCACAGACCAGCACTAGCCCATCAGAGAAAGCCTTCTTTAGCAAATTAAGAAGAAAAAAAAATCTATAATAAGATCTGGGGTGTTGATCAGTGGTTGAATACCACTTAGTATGTGTGAAGCCCTAGGTTCAACCCCCAGCAAAACACACACACACACACACACACACACACACACACACACACCCTATATTGAGACAATCAGGTAATCTATAGCAAGGGATAATTTAAATGTTTTTATCAAACCACAAAATGGTTTCCTTTTCATAATTAAATATTGATAATTTGGGACCACAAACCTTTCCACAAAATAATGAACCCCACTACTAACATATAACTCACAGAATAATGAAAAGTTTTTCGGCACACTGATTCTACCTACCCGGGTGGTCAACCCTTTGCTGCACTCCAGGCTGGAAATGTATTCTATCACCTCTCAGGCTGAATAAAAGTTCTGGCTCATACACAGATTAAATCTCCTCCACTACAGGAGGTCCCAGTTGGCATCAGTCACCATGGATATCTTTCAACTAGGACCAGAGTTGAATTTGGCCAGATCCTCACAAAAGAGCAACAGCACACATCTTAGAATGGCTGCCCCTTTCCTTGCATCATTCTACAGGTGTAAATAGTATAGATTTAAAACCAGTGTAGGTATGGAAGAATATGCCTAGGTCAAGTCTTCACTCTTTTTAAACTTTCTAGCATAGTGTTATGGGTTAGATATTAGGTATTCCCTGAAAGCTCATGTGTGAGACTATGCAAGAATATTCATAGGTGAAATGACTGGATCATGAGAGCTAATCAGTTGATTGATTAATTCACCCAATCAGTGAATTAATCCCCTGATAGGGATTAACCAAGTGGTAACTGAAGGCAGGTAGGGTGTGCTGGAGAAGGTGGGCACTGGGGACGTGCCTTTGGAGTATATATTTTATATCTGGCAAGTGGAGTCTCTTTCTCTGCTTTCTGATCATCACGTGAGCTGCTTCCCTCTGCCATACTCTTCCCCTGTGATGTTCCGCCTCACCTCCAGCCCCGAGGAATGGATCCAGCTATCTATGGACTGAGACCTCTGAAACCTTGAGCCTCCAAATAAACTTTTTTTCCTCTAAAATTGTTCTTGTCAGGCCTTTTTGTCAGAGCAATGAAAAAGCTGACCAAAACACTAAAAAGGTTTAGCAAATTAATAAATCTCTTTGATCCCCAGTTTCTTCATTTCTAAAACAAGGAAAATGAGCCTATGTTCAAAAATTATTGGCATTAAAATTAAATGCCACAGATGCATAAGACATGACTTATGAACCAGAAAATGTTATGTAAATATGAGGTAGAACTATTTTACCCAGCCACATAGATTCTTTGGCCCTGAAATTCCTACCCTCTAGGTACCATCTCCTTTCCCCTCCCCCACTCTATTCTTCCTTCTTAGCACTGTTTCTTTTATTTTTATTCCAGACTGGCATGCCCTACTCATTCCTAACATAAATTCTCATTTTATTGACCATCCCTATCTCCTAAAAAGCTTCTCCTGCTAAGACTTTTGAAACAGACATTTAGTTGAGAACATTTATCATCTTCCCCTACCTTTATTCCAAGCACTCAATCTTTTTTTTTTTAACCAAATTTCCTTCTTAGTATTATCTTTTTTGGGCAATTTCTACATCATATTGTCTTTGAGCTATTTTGCAAAACTATAAGTTCTAGAAAACATAATGCAAATGATTTTTGTCCATAGAAAATCAAATAAACTGTGTCTCGTAGAACATGATCCATAACTGCCTGATAGAATGATGATGCATCTATTTGTAAATGTATTTCATCATTCTTCATTCCTATATATGTGTGGTTCCTTAAAGTTCCCTTTGAAATAGTTTCAATGAGCTAGGCACACTGATGCACACCTGTTATCCCAGCAGCTCAGAGGGTAAGGCAGGAGGATCTCAATTTCAAAGCCAGCCTCAGCAACTTAGCAAGGCCCCAAGCAACTTAGCGAAACCCTATCTCAAAATAAAAAATAAAAAGGCTGAGATACAGCTCAGTGGTTAAGTTTAATTCCTGATACCAAAAAATAAAAAAAAGTGAAATACTTTCAACATCTTACTAGTTCCCTCATTAATTAAGGAGATAACAAAACCTTTCATAGTATTCATTTTTAGTTTGTATGAGTCATGATCTTTTTTTAATATTCATTTTTTTAGTTGGACACAATATCTTTATCTTATTTATTTATTTTTATGGGGTGCTGAAGTTTGAATCCAGGGTCTCACACATGCTAGGTGAGCACTCTACCACTGAGCCACAACCCCAGCCCATGAGTCATGGTCTTTATTGTTAAATTATCTTTTAAAGGTAAAGACTGAAAAAGATAAGTCTTCAGAGGCTCAAGAAATGATGATATTTTTCTAGGTTTTAAAATAAAATTCAATGGTATGATTTGTTGCTTAAATTCCTTACGTGTGGGCTGGGGTTGTGGCTTAGCGGTAGAGCGCTCACCTAGCACGTGTGAGGCGCTGGGTTCGATCCTCAGCACCACATAAATATAAGTAAGTAAAATAAGGGTATTGTGTGCATTACACAACTAAAAAAAAATTTTAAAACCTCCTTACATGTATTAAATCATTTAACCTATTTAACCTCAATAGCTCTGAGAGAGGGATACCATAATTACATTTTACAGATGACGAGAGGAAGGCCAAAACAGGGTGAGTAACTTGTCTGTATTCCAATAGTTATCAACAGGCAATGCCAAAAATTAAAAACCTAGGCATTCTGGCTCCTGACAGCCTGTACCATTAAAGAATAGGGCCACAAAAGGGTTCTTGCCAAAAGGAGACAAAAGCGGGCTGGGGCTGTAGCTCAGTGGTAAAGCACTTGCCTTGCAGGTGTGAGGCACTGGGTTTCATCCTCAGCACCACATAAAAATAAAGATACTGTGTGCTCATCAACTATATATATATAAATAAAGACAATAGCATGCATTCTTAGCTAATGGTTAAACCTGGGTTTCTTAACTATAGCATGATTGACTTTGAAGTCAAATAACTCTTTGTGTGGGGTGCTGCACTGTGCATCATAAGATGTTTGGCAACATCCCTAGCTTCTGCTTACTTGATGTTGGTGGCACACCTCCCACTTCGAGTTGCGACAAGAAAAATGTGTCCACACATTGTCAAAGGTCTCTTCAGAGACAAAATTGCTCCTGGATGAGAGCCAATGATCTACCTCTAATCTCTAATAAAAATTAACAAAAATGAAATCTTTGACAACATAATCAATAAATCAAATGTGGGGCAGAATGAGAACTCTTCCACATCTATGAAATCAGCAAGTCAACTGACCAAAAGCAAGCATATTTAGGGGTAGTTACCTGATGGCTGACTGTACTTCAACAGCAGGAAGAGTATGATTTTTTGAAGGGTCTGTAACCACAAACCAGAATGACACCCTTTGGGTTACATTGCAAAGTAGGACATGGGAAATTCTGCAGACAATGGAAAGAAAAAAATACATCATAAGAATATCATCTCAAATGGCATTACACTGTTTCTTCTGATGCAATTACCATTTTATGGCTCACCTTAGTTACATTTGCAAAGTAATTTTCTACCATTTGAAGGAATGACTTAATAAGAAAAAAATTATATAGGAAATTCTCATTGCTTTAAAATCATATACTCAGGAATCATTTCTTAAGAAGGAATCTGCCACAAAAATTAAAAAGGAATTAGGTGGTGGAGAACATTAAGGATATTGTTCTCTATCATCTAGCAGCTGAAAGCTTCTCTGCTTCCTCAATACTGGGTCCCTCTCTAAACCACAGAAGCCTCTGGCATGTCCTCATCAAGTTTATTGGCCCCCTGTCCATTCTACCTTCCTCCTCTCAGATTCAATCAGAATCAATTTTTTATTCTTGATTCACTACTTGCACTGTCTGCCTCAACTTCTGTCCATACCCCCCCCACCACCAGAGCATTGGGACCATCCTAAGAGGTGCCTTCCTCATGTACTTTTGAGGAAACAGTTCTCACGAACAGTTGCTTTTATATTGCCTTGAACAGACCTCCAAACAAGTGTTATAATCAATTCACCAGCAGCCTTTGAACACGTGATTTGTAGTTACACGCTTTTCAACTACAAAATGGCAATGTGACTCACTCTATTCCATACACATGAATTACCCATAATTGAAAAGAGAGAAATGACATTGGTGTTTAGGGAAAAGACTATCTATATGAGGATGCGTGAACCTTAAAACTATAAGAGAGTCCATATAAAATCAACAGTGCTAAATCATAAATTCTGGATGGCTTTCACTATTTTCTTAAGAGCAAAGTAAGAAAAAAGGCATTCATATACACTGCATACAAATCAAACACAAAGCAATCACCTTAACTGAAAAAAAAAATAGTTATTTGTTATTCTTTTAAAAGAGAATTTCATTTTATTATAGTCATTTTTACACTGTTGAAAGAGAGTACTCTTCTGTAAATAGCTATCTGGAGAAATTCCTTCATTTTCTCCCTGGCAGGTAGAAAAGAAGATGCAAGTGCGAGGACCCTCTGCCCAGGGCTGTGTCTGAGAGCAGCAATGGGGAGGAGAGAGGCTTGAGCTTTCCTTGCGCTCCAGACAGCATGGGGCGCCCCGCGTGCCACTCTGCCTCATGCTGTCCTCGTGTCCTTGGGGCAGGAGCCTGGCGGGTGCCAGATCCCCGCAAACGGCACCCCACGCGCTTTGTCTGCCCCAACTGTCACTTGTTTCCTGTCTGGCTGCGACCACACACGTTGCGAAACGATCCCTACTCAAAGACACTGATCTTGCTCCACCACTCTCATGGGACTCTACCTGAGCAGGTGCCTGCACAGGTACCTGGGCACACGCAGGGCGGCCCTAGCAGCACGCCCTTTGAGGCCCAGGAGAATCACCCAGGAGCACCGCCCTCTGAGGCCCAGGCCTGCCCCCCGCCCCCAGGACCCTGGCATCTGTAAACCTGCCCCGGGACACCCAGAGCCCCGGGATCGCTCCCAAGCCCTCCACAAGGTTCTGCACAGTGGGGACCACACCCGAGGCAGGAGGGCAGTGGGCACCCCGCCTGCGAGGTACAGTCCGCACAGGCTGCCCCCCGGGCTACTCCTGATACCCCAACTTACCAAGGTCCGCTACGGAGGCATGAAGCGCAGACTTCGCCACGCCCCAGACCCAGGTTGGCCCCACAGCCCTTTCAAAGTCCAAACGAATCCCGAGGGTCCAGGGAGCCTCTACAGGTGCCCACCGCCCCAGCCGGCCCCGGACCCCTGTGCCAAGGAGACAGTGCTAAAGAACCTCAGCCAGTGCAACAAAGGGAAAAGGAAGTTTGATGGAGCCGTGTGGTTTGAGGAACCTGAGCCCAAGAGGAAGCGGCAGAGCCCAAAGCGCAGACCATCTGCCTTCAGGCCGGTCATCAGAAACGGAGTGGAGCCGTCATTCCTGCCCAGGCCTGGGCCGCTGAAGAGAAGCGTCCGCTCCAGGGCATCTGCCTCTGTGAGGAAGAGACTGAGCCACGGCCTGCCCTCCAGCCTTCCTGGGGCCTTCCCTGGCCCCTGCCCCACCGGCCCCAGCTCCCAGGCCAGCCCAGGACATGGGCTCACAGCCCCTGCTGCAGGCCCGGGAGCAGATGCCCCACTGTCCCAGGAGCCTAGGCCTTCCTCCCCTTCCCAGGGGCCACACCAGGAGGGTCCTGCTGAGCCTGAGCACACTCAGCCCGCTCACCTCCTTGGCTCCTAAGAGTCACAGCCATGCCACCCTCCTCTGAGACTCAAAGCCACAGTCCCTTTATCCTACAGGCCCCTCTACCTGACAGGACTCACTGAGCCCACAGCTCACTTGGACTGCTTCTGCCTGACAGGTCTGCCACCCCCAGACCTCCTCTCCCTTCCCTGAGGAGCCCAAACTCTAAAGAGACTATTCAGATCACAACCCTGGACTTTCCCCTGCCAGCCCTCTCCTGCCTTCTCCCTGGGAGGAGGCTCACCAGGAAGGTGGCCCATGGGCTCAGTTAGCTTAGTTAAGTGTTTGTGTTTATTTCATATAGTAGTAATAACAAGAGTTTTGTTTTAGTAGTGATTGTCATATGCTTTCTTTCAAAGTTAAGTGTTTGTTGGTATTTTATATAGTAGAAATAATAATAGTTTTCTTTTATTAGTGATTGTCATATGCTTTCTTTCAAAGTTAAGTGTTTGTGTTTATTTTATATAGTAGTAATAACAAGAGTTTTGTTTTACTAGAGATTGTCATATGCTTTCTTTCTAAGACTCCACACAGCATGGTTTCTCCAACTTGGTACTTTTGACATTTGGGGCCATACCATTCTTGGTGGTTGGGGCTGTCCTATGCATGGAGGGTTTGAGCAGCATCCCTAGCCTCTGACTAATAGGTGCCAGTAGCACACCCACAGCTGTACCAATCAACAGCATCTCCAGTGCCAAATAATTACTAAGGTTAAGGATAGGGAAGTAAATAAATAAATCACACTGGTGGAGAATCATTGAGCTTCACTGACCTCTACTGGCAAGAAACAGTCAATCTTGTTTTCTGAAAAAGTGTGATTCTATAATATGTATCAGAGATACATATGTGAACAAAACAAAGTGGTGCATGCTGGACAAAAAATTATTCCACCTTTGGAGGTTTAGGCTACAGAACAAATATTTTCATCAATTTTTTGTAGAACACTTGCGCTACAAATAATTCCTGATATTTAGCCTTACATTTGCAGGAAATGAAAGCTTGTTTTTGAAAATGAACTATTTAAATTTTTCAAACTGGTTAAAATTTAAAAGTCAAATGATACCAAGTTCTGGTACAGATTCATGGAATTGGAATCTCAGGGGTTGCCATGGGAGCCATTGGTTCCTGCCCCTCTGGAGTGGCATTTGGAAGTGTCTTCTAGAGTAGAGAGTATAGCTACCAGAAACTCTTGCAGACACTAATGAGAATGTTCTCTGCAGCACTTTTCATCATGGCAAAGAATCAGAATGACTAAATAGCCATCAATATGGGGATGGATAATGTAAATATGGTATATGGTATCCAGGGAACATTATTCCACAGATCACAGGAAGAAGTAGACCAGAGTTTCTCAAGCTCAGCACAATTAGGCCAGATAATTCTAAGTTGTGGGGATGATCTGTGCACTGTGGGATGTTTAGCAACAAATTCAGCCTCTACTCGCTAGAAATCAATAGTACTATTGCCAATTATGACAACCAAAAATACTTGTTTGTGTTGATCTTTCCATCTACATATTATTAAAACATGAGTTTTATGGTATTCCCTATTGGAGAGAGAATACAGCTATAAACAAAGCCCCTTTTCCTGTGCACCTTGCTTTCTAAGGGAGGAGAACCAGAAGACCAACCAGTAAACACATGCATTCACTTAGGGGAAGCACAAGAGCTAAAAAGGAAAATTCAGCAGTAGAAGGATACAGACAATTCCATCAATGCACCTCTGACCCCAAATACTCTCCTCTGTCCCCATAACTACACCATCCCACACCATGAATTCAAGTTATTTAAATTTATTCAGTGTTCCCATTGGGTGACAACTCATAGATTATTATAGTACCTCAGCAAAAACAATAAAAATGTTTTATCTATTTAGTCATAAAGATTTCCAAAAGATTTAAATTGTTGCTGAAAACATTAAACCCTCCATTTTCAAGTGAGATAGTAATTGTTAGGTACAAAAAATTCCTAGTCTAAAACTCTAAAAATCAAGCTTTCATTTTGAAATTTACTACTTAACGATTGCTAGATTTGAGACAAGTCATTTCATTATACATGAAGTACTAAGAAGGGCTTAATCTCTTAGTGTGCCAGTGGGGGTGTGCTATTAGGATTTTAGTTGTGAAACTCCTTGTTAGGGAGAGAGACTTGCATCATGCCGGTCGTTTCTCACCCCCACCCTCTAAATACTACCCTCTAAATACTCTCCAGCCATAGATATAATCCCTAACACACCCCATATCTATATGCTCAATGGGTGGTGTCAGTACCATACCCAAGTAAGAAACACTTCTACATCAACTTCAAAAGTTTCAAGATCATGAAAAGGAAAACAGAAAATGTCACAGAGTGGATCAGAATCAGAAGAAGCAGATTCTGGAATAAAAAAAAGAACCTAACTAGAAAAATGGAGAAATACTAAAACTATCCATAGTTGAGTAATAATATTGAATGAATATTAGTTTCTCTTTTGATCAATCTACCACAGTTATTTAAAATACTATTAGGGAAACAAAGTGAGGTCCAGATCAGGGTTTCTCAACCCTAATACTATTAACAATGAGGCCTGGATGCATTGTTAATAGTGTTGGGTTTGAGAAACCCTTTTGGGGGCTGTCTCAAGTTTTATATGGTACATAGCAGCAGAAAACACCAAATACACATTCAATTGTGAAAACCAATAACATCTCCAGACATTTCCAAATATCCTTGGGAGCAGTGGCGGGTGGAGGAAAAAAATCTCCCCAAATGGAGAACATGGGACTGTCTATATGATCTTTGTGACCTTTTAGCAAAATCTAAAAGTTTCCAAATTAAATACACATACACATGCATGCACAAACGCAAATATAAGAACAAAGAGGATATTTAAAAGTTGCCTGAGTACTATTAATTTGTTTACAAGAAAAAAACTAGGCCATGCTTTAATAAAATGTTCTTAAGATAATAATAACATACATACTTTGAAAATAACAAAGAGCTTTATAAAAATGTGAGATATTAGCACCCATCAGAATAAGAATGCCCTTAATGACTATCTAGTTTTTTAAAGTTATCTCTGCTGTATACTCAAATGTATGAAATATTTATTAGAATGCTTCCTGCTGTCCTAACATCTTAAGAAACAGCATACCTATCCTTCTCCATGATTGACATTAGGAAAATAGGTTGCTATGGTTTAAATATGCCTTGTCCAGTCTAAAACTCACACTGAAGTTTAACCCCCACTTTAAGATATTAAGAGGATGGAAACTTAACCCAACTATGGTGTTTACAGGTGGGCATTTGGGAGGTGGTTAAGATTATATAAATCATCAGGGTGGAGCCCCCGTCATTGAATACTGATGCCTCTATAAGGACAGGTAGAGAGACCAGAGGCAAGAGCTTTGTAATGTTTTGAACAACTAATAATAAAATTTTTTTTTAAAAAAAGGACAGGTAGAGAGACCAGAGGCAAAACACACACACACACACACACACACACACACACACACACACAACTGAACAATCTCCATCTCCCTTAGGACACTGCCAGCAAGAAGGCTATCACCAGACATGGGTCCCTGACCTTACACCTTCAGAAATATTAGCCAAAATAAACTGCTTTTATTTAAAAAAGTAGCCTGCCTTGGGTATTTCATTATAGTAACACAAAACAGACTAATACAAAGTGTATAGTTTTAGCTATTTGAAATCTTCTTGAACAGAAGGATACTAAGTATCCTCCCAATAAAATTGTTCTGTCCAAAGGTATGATTCTTCTAATGTCTTAATAAATAGAAAAGTAACCCAGTGATTGAAAAATGTCAACCACAGAAATAAAGTCGAAGAGATGTGTTTGTATTTTGGTTAAACATAAGCAGTTGAACTAGGAATTAATAAGCCTATCTCCTAAAATTGCAAGGTTGTGGGAAAGGGGCCAGGGAAAGCACGACTCTGAAGACAGAAAGCAAAGGCTGTATATGAAAATGGAGACACCTTTATCAGCTGGGACTTCCAACTTGCTGGGATAACACTTTGCAAAACAAACTGATATCTTGGCTCCCCCAGGATAAGAAATAAGAGACCCACCAAGAGGGGAAACCCAGCATACAGAGCTACTTCTACTATGGCCATTGAATGCTATATCAACCATGGACACATTCCCCCAGGGTAATAGGGAAAAAGAAGAAGAAATGAGTGGATGGGGCACTGTTTTCTTGTGTCTACTCTACACAGACTCCTGGTTTAAGAGCACAACATAAATAAAGCATGCTTCGTTCACTCACCATATTTACTAAGAGCTAACCTGATTAGCCAACATAGAGAGAGTGAACCTTCCCAAAGTTTCAGGTACAAGAGTTGAGAGATGCATACACCCTTGAATACCAAGGCCAATGTCTTGAGTCCACCAGAACATTAAAAAACAAGGTGAAAGCCAGTAACTCCCAAGATGACAGAATTTCCACATAACTCCATGCCTTATCTGAGAATGAACCCAGGATGTGTGGAAGGCAAAGGGCTTCTAAATTTCATGTGGCTTGAAAAGTCTTTGTTAGGAGGGTTAGAATCTCTGCCCTGCTTTGAACTTCTCAGTGTCCAAGCAAAGAAAACACTTTTAAATTCTACAAGCTAGAAGATTGCCAAGGAGATTCCCAAATAAATAGTTTTTTGGCCTGAAACACAACAGAAGCATCTGGGTCCCCAACATGAGGACAAAGTCCAAGTGCATCCTGTGCTGTGAGCTCCTCTACTCCTGAAGGGTGGGCCATGTGGAACTTAGTGGTTATAAAATGAATGGATAGATGAAATAAGGATAACATCTCATTATTTCTGGAAATTTACCTGTAAGACCTTGAGAAAGGGCTGGGGTTGTGGGTCAGTGGCAGAGTGCTTGCCCAGCACGTGTGACGCACTGAATTTGAATAAATAAGAATAAATAAACAAAATAAAATAAATAAACAAAATGAAGTTATTGTATCCATCTACAAATTATGATATATATATATATATATATATATATATAAAACCTTGTGAAAAAATATGTTGAACAGGGGCTGTAGTAAGAAAGGGAGGAAATGAAGGCAAAATTCCCCTACCCAGACTCAAAAATTCAGACACAATGTAACACAAAACTTCAGTGAAAGAAGCATCCTGGATATACTATGGATGTGGTGATCCAAAAGGAAGTGTAAATTTGGGACAGGAATGGTGCTAAAAAGGAAGTAACATGAAGAACAATGGTAGAGAGTTCAGTAGTTAATTTATTAAGGAGTAAAATGATACCAGTTCCTTCCCATTATAGATTATGTTCATCTTGTGTGACTTCTCCATGGTCTTTCTTCCAAATGTGAGTACAATGAATGTCCTTCAAGATTTGTACAGAAAGGAAAACCAATCAACCAACAAATACTTCTTGAATTAAACACCTTTTTTTTTTTTTTTTTGTAGTTGTAGATGGACAGAATGCCTTTATTTATTTTCATGCCGTGCTGAGGATCAAACCCAGTGCCTAGGTTTGATGCTAGGCAAGTGCTCTACCACTGAGTTACAGCCATATTAAACACCTTTTAAAAGTGTGTTTTGGGACCAGGGATGTGACTTTGTTATAGAGCACCCACTCAGTATGCACAAAGATCTGGGTTCAATCTCCACCAAAAACATAAAATGAAAAGTATGTTTTCATGTATTAAATAAACTGAAATGCCACTAGCACCACTGAATACAGATCCTACATTTTCAAGGTTTTAAATGTGGAGTTTGATGGAATTGAGTTCACTAATATAATCATTTTGATCAACAGTTTTTTAATGGATTTATTTTTTATACTTTTATTTTATATATTTATTTTTATTGGTGGTGAGGGTCTAACCCAGTGCCTTCCATGTACAAGGCAAATGCTCTACCACTGGGCTACCTCAGGCCCTGATGGATGGTTTTTTTGTGTTTTTTTTTAACCAATAAATTATACTAACACATACACAAGTAGTTCCTTTAACTAAATCCCTAAAAAGAAGGAAAAATGCTTCCTTCCTCCCCTGAAGTGGGAGAAGCCCTGGTCTGAAGCAATTCTTTAAGAATTGGCTCTACTGCCATTTCTCATCAATGGGGCCAGACAAGGCCAATGGTATCCAAGGGGTGGTAAGAATCAGGTTCTTGTTTCTGGAAATCAGAAGGACTAAATGGGAACTGGGCTGCTGTTTTGCGAGCACAAGACCGTTAATCCCCTTACCTTACTGTGGATACAAGAGCATGTTGTTCCTTTTCAGATCACAAGACTTATCCTTGAGTAATTAAACAGAGGAAGAAATCCATTATATACCCTAAACCATTTAACTCAGAGAGAGAAAGCCATGCCTGAGTTACACTTCTACCTCTAATGCTAAAAGTGATAAATTACCTAAATGCCAAATTTGGCATAAACTAGAGAAATAAATTTCCCTGTTTACCTGGGAAATAGACTACAAACTTTAAATGTAGACCATAGTTTTCTTGGAAACTTCTTAGAACATTAAAAAATTCCCGTGAAACTGCTTTAGTAAATCTGGCCTAAATCATGTCATAAATGGTGGAAAATACTGGTTGCCATCATCAATCTAACTCTCAAAAAAAAAAAAAAAAAAAAAAAAAAAAAAACTCAACCTAATCTAATGAAACATAGGCATTACTCTTAAATTCATTTTTTCATCCATCTTCCATTCTAGTTTTCTAAGAAATCCCAGTAAATATCAAGAAACCCATTTGTTAAGAACTGTAAATAATAATGGTTGAAGGAATTGATTGGTTCCTTTCTTTCTTTCTTTCTTTTTAGTTGCAGTTGGATACAATACCTTTATTTTATTTATTTATTTTTATGTGGTGCTAAGGATGGAACCAAGGGCCTCGCATGTGCTAGTTGAATGCTCTACAGCTGAGCCACAACCCCAACCCCTGGTTTCTTTCATATTTAATCTATCTTCCTATCTCTACCACAGCCAGGTTCATGGGCACAGGCTGGGGCAGAACAGGAATTGGTATACACATGCTTTTACGCTCATGCCCAGCACACAGCAGGACTTCAGTGTAGGTTACTCAATTCCACAGATCTGACTTCCTAGATGGCAATGAAGGAAGAAATAGATGTTTCTCACACCACTGCCTTTGGCCCCTCTGTCAGTGCTTTCTTTCTCACCAGATGGCATCTGCAGCAGATGGTGTAGCCTTCCTGTCACTTCCGGCTCCTAATAAAAACTGGAGCCTGCAGGTGCTCTCCTTCCAGCAGGTCTGGCCCAACCAGGGGCACTGAGTGTGGGCCCAGCCCTTCACCCCTTGGGCTCTGCTTCTGCCCTACACTCACTCCCCACCCCCAGCTTCATTATGCCTCATTTAGAAGTGGGGGCAAGAGAGGTGGGATCAGACAAGACAAGAAAAGAAAGGCAAAGTGCATTCTCACTGCCCAGGGCCCTCTGTGGCTCCCTCTTGCTGTTGGTGGTCCTTGGTTATGGTAGACATCCACAAGCTCTCTATTCAGAGTGCTCCTATGGGGTCTTCGGGGAGCCCTCTGAGATCTTCTGCACTGATGGTGTCCCAGAAAAAGGTGCTGCACTCTGACTTCTTCCAGTCCCTGCTCCCAACAATGACTTGGCCTCCAATGGTGCACCTGTGGCCTCACTCCACCATCTTGCCTTGCCCTGCAGTTGATTTTCTGCTCAACAGGCAGTGACTTCATCCAATTCCTCTTGGAAGCTTCCTCTTAGCCACAGGAATGTATTCAGGTACTGACTCTTGAGAGAGCTGCCCTCTCTCACCCCATCCCCAGGTGGATCAAGCCAGTCCTACAACTTTGGACTTCTCCAGTTGAGAGGCTAGTGGTCTTTTCTGTCCCACTGCACACCCAGTGACTTGGGATGCCATCCTATCTCTAGAACCCTAGCTGCTGCTATTTTGGTGGCAACTGGACAGAGTCCTGAGAATGTCTTTGATTGGGGAGCAGCCAACCAGGAGATAATATGCCATCTCCCCTCTCACAGACACCTCCACCCTCTGATTCTATCAGTTCTCTCCCTCTTTGGAGGTGGCAGGCAAAAGAGTAGAGACATCACCTCATACACATGAGCTCTGGTATGGAAGAGGCACCATCTAATCCTCATGGACCCAACTGTCCACACCCTGACTGGCTGCATTGGTGTCTGCACAGGAACCCATTCTGCCCTACGTTCCCTGGGGAAGGGAGTGGCACTCTCACAGCCCTCTCTGCAGGCCCACACCTGCTGGCCCTCTGATCCTCTTAGGGAATCCCAGGCTTGCCTTCTACCACCCACCTGCTCACAGTGTCCTGACCAGATCAGCTCTCCAGCAAGTTCTGCATGGATGCAGCCAGGACCTCTCTTCAGAAGTCACATTCGCTTTCTGAGCCCACCATATACTCATGTCTTAAGTATATACCAATTCTAGACCTCGACATATGAACTGGCTTCCTCAGGAGAGAATGAGCTCTGTATCACTGATGGTAATCAAACCTAATGTGAGTTACCGTAGTAATGAGGGGGTCAGAGGTGGGTGAAAATGAGAGAGGATTCAGCATTCTCTGAGTTACTTGAATCTCTACCTTCAGTTCGTCAAATTTGTTTTATTTTCTGTACTGAACAGCATCTTCACCGTCTTTTCCAATATTTATGGATAATCAGAGAGACAGAAGAGTGAGTTTCAACTCTATCATGCACTATGTACCCCCCTTTCCACAGGAGAAGCCTGGGCATTCAGAATGCAGCTTTCTTTGTGGCAGGGCACGTAGAATACAGTCCAGCACATGGATTACATCTCAAACACATCCTGCTCATCACTCACTTCTCTGACAGCAGTACTGCCAGGACTCACACTACCTGAGCCTTCACAGAAAAAACTTTTACTGATCTCTGTTCTAGTTTTGTACTTTTTGATATTTACAACTGGCAACACAAGAGTATAGATACCCTAGGTGTAAAAGTCCAAGCAAAACACATTTCGTGCAAACTGATCACATATTCATAGACTCCTACAATGTCTTAGCTTCTGAAGGAAAACATTCCAAAGATGAATTCTTCAATACTAATCCGAAATGTCACATATTTAGTTGATTTTTACCAGGAAAGTGAACGTTTTGCAGAGCCATGCATCAGGTAATTTGAAGGTACTTACAGGAAGTAATAGTGCCATGAACACAGCAATGTATAAAACCTGCAAACAAGAAGGAGTAGTAGAGAACACACAGACACCACACGGGTTAGCACTGCCAGATAACCAGTGGCTTTGTTTCCTTTTCAATTTCTTATAATATAATCACCTTGTTTTTACTGAAAAAGTTTTATATAGTTGTGAAAAGAATGCTGCAGTTTTATTCCATAACAGTAAATACTTTTTTCTGTGAAACAAGAACAGAATTTACTATATCTCCTTGCAACGTTTTGACTCATGTGGAATATTTTGGTTAAAAATATACACTAAAAATATACATGAGGGGTGGGGTGGTGGCTCAGAGGGATAGCGCTCACCTAGCATGCATGAGGCACTGGGTTTGATCCTCAACTCCATATAAAATAGAATGAAGATATTTTGCCACTTATCACTCAAATTATATATGAAAAAGTATATACACATGGGATTGTTACATCAAATTAAATCCAATATTATATATAACTATAATGCATTAATAAAAACATTAAAAAGCCTTCCATACCCGTACTATCTCAGACAGAGCTGAGCTGAGGCTGGTCTTACCATGCACTGAAGGAATTTGGAAGATATTTAACACTCCATATGAGACACCTACCAATCTAAGTGCTCCTCGGCTGTTAACAAGTATACCATTACAGGTGTGTATGTCTCCCAATACCAGTGGAGACTGGTTCTGTCCTCAGCTAGCAAGTGACACTAAGAATGTCTGGTGGGGGCGCTGGCTGGGCAAGCTAGCTCCCAAAGAGAAAGGAACCCACACCCAGGTTCTCCATCCAGCTTACCAATCAGATAAGACATTTCACCTCTCAAAGGGAGACACCAGAGAGGGCGTAGAGAGAAACCAGGAGTGTTACCCTCATCACAAATAGTGAAGGAAGGAAACACCATGAAGAGAAGATTCCTCCAGAGTAACAGAAAAAAAATGCGAAACTATTCAAAGTTGTACTATGTGCTTTTAAAGAAAACTTACAAGTTGCTATGACAGATACCAGTTAGGGGAAGAATCTATACATATTTCTGTTATTTTTCAAGGTGAGAATAGAGTTCCTTACTACCTGCCTATTGATCCATCTATCCACCCTTTTTCAAGAAAAGTTATATGTATACAATAGAAACACAGAAGCTTAGGAAATATAACTGCAATTTTGGAAGTTAGTTATCTTCATATTGCCTGCTGAATGAAGAGCACCATTGAAATATGATATAAGATGTAAGCTAAGCTACATTACAAAGGTCTTTTAATGTTTAATAAAAATGGAGGACCCTTCCAATTGGCTAAAATTTATGTTCAAGATAAAGGATTAAAATAATCCACTGTCTCACATACAATTGCAAATAATCAGTTAAGATTTTGTACTGTTTGCTTACTCTGTTGTTTCTCTGTTGGGAACTTTTCTCATGGAGAAAGCCACCATCGCTCTGAAGAGATATTCTTCATTTGTATCCCAGACATACTGAAAGAGTACAGATCAGTACAGTTTTTTATTAGTTCTTTTTAGTTATACATAATATTAGGATTCATTTTGACATAATTATAACAGCATGGAATATAGTCTGCTCTAATTCAGTCCCCAGTACTTCCCCTTTCCTACCGCTCCTTCCTTCCCCTGTTCCCTTTTCTCTGAGGATCAACACACTTTTATTTTCTTAGTTGGAAACTGTGTCCTAAACTCCAGTACCACAGAACGTAACCATATTTGGAGAGAGGGTCATTACAGAGGTGATTAAGTTAAGAGACTGAGGATATAGAGTGCTTGCCTCACATGCACAAGGCCCTGGGTTCAATCCCCAGCACTACAAAAATAAATAAATAAATAAATAAATCAGTAAGTAAAATGAGGTAGTAAGAGTGGGCCCTAATCCAATGTTATTGATGCCGTTAGTAGAAGAAATTTGGACACAGACTCATACATGGGGAAGACAAAGTGAAAACACAAGAAGAAGACAGCCATCTACAAGCCAAGATGAAATGCCTGGAATGGATCATTTCCATATGACCCTCAGAAGAAACCAATCCTGCTAACCCCTTGATCTTAACTTCTAATCTCCAGAGCTGAGAGAAAATAAAGTTCTGTTGTTTAATCCCCTCAGCCTGTGGTACTTTGTTTTAGCAGCCCTAGCAAATTAATACAGTGTATTGACTCAAGCTGTTCCTTCATATAGCAAATGTAAATACCTGAGGGAAAAGGGGACTGGCATGTTTGAGGGCCACCAAGGGAGCAAGTGCATCTAAAGTAGAAACACCAAGGGAGAAAGTAGTAAAGTCTAAGGGAAGGGAGGAATTTGGTTTGGAAGGGGTTGGTATATCATGGGAACAGTGTCAGGATTTGGGTTTCACTCCAGGCTGAGAAAACACATTTAAAAACTTATTGCTTATAGTTCTCTTCTGCTTGAGGGTAGACAGTAGGCAAAAACAGGCTATACTAATCAATGCCAAACAGTACATCACTCAATTACCTTCTCTAGGTAAGAGGTTTATAATCTCACGTCTTCCTTTTTCCCCAATACTATCACATCATATTCTTATTTTTAATATTTTTAGTTGTAGATGTTCAAAATACCTTTATTTTGTTTATTTAGTTTTTTTATTTGGTCCTGGGGATTGAACCCAGTGCCTCACGTGTGCTAGGCAAGTGGGTTATCCCTGAGCCACAACCCCAGTCCCCAAATCATATTCTTTAAAGTTCCTTCAATCACTTCTTCTTTTATACATTTTTAATTTCTTTTTAAATATACATGACAATAGAATGCATTCCGACAAATCATAAATACATGGAGCATAACTTCCCATATCTGTGGTTGTACATGATGTGGAGTTACATTGGTTGTGTATTAATATATGAACATAGGAAAGTTATGTTCAATTCATTCCATTGTCTTTCCTAGTCCTACACCTCCTCCCTTCCCTCCATTCAATCACTTTTCTTCACACTTTTCTCTTTCAGTCTTGCCATCAACAAAGAATAATTCAATATCTTTTCTCATGTACAAGTGCTATTTAATGTTGCATTTTAGTCCAATTTAGATCGTATTTGAAATGTTCCTTCAATCATTTTGTATTAAACTTTTTATTTTATACTATACTATGAGAGTTTAAAAATAGTCAAATGGTTCATAGCATAGCCCCTAGCTTTTAATAATGTATTTGGTTCCAAAATCAGTTTTACTCAGAATAACTATAATCCAATCTAATAAGATCAAGACATAAAGAAGAAACTAGTCAAGTTATAGACAGCACACAAACACTATTCAAACAGGGATGCACTGTTTTCAGATTGGGGAGATGGGGAATAAGTCTGTTCAACTACAGGAGAATGATAACCCAGTATAGCAAATAACAATGAAAGATGCTAACCAGACCTTGCCAGAGCATGAATTTAAATTGCTTTTCAGATCTTGGAGATGACCTGACTTGATCTCCAATCCTTTCATTGGTTCCCCTTAAAAACAAGAGCATGATTTGCCTCAGTAGGAGTCCCACTGGGGTCACAGAGCAAAGCCCCAAACTACGTGGAACAGTACAGGACTGACCAGATCCACATCAAGGTGGATATCCTGCAACCCTCACCAGTTGATCTTGAGTAAGGGTGGAAGGATTGAAAGCGAGTGCACTGGAGGTTACATATTTCCACAAAGGCATTCAAAATGTTTCACTGAGTCTCTACATAGAAAAGGAATCAATCACATGTACCACATAAGAAGAAAATGGACAACTCAAGAGAACATAAGGAAAGAGGTGCCAATTTAAACACAGGAATAATTCTGACCCAAAGTCCCACTCCTGGCTAAATAGTCCTGCAAAAAGAAAGCTTGTGGAAAAGATATATACAAAAATGTTCACATCAGCTTAAGTACTTGTTGCACATATTACTTGATGCATAACAGGTACTCAAAAAGTGTGTGAAACTGAAAACATCTTTACATACCACATGTGACTCCACAGACCACATGGAGCATATGAGATGTATTTATTCATCCATCAGTTCAGATTCCTTGGTTCCTCACTTCAATAACATTTATGCCAAGGCCCTAATGTCCCAGCTCACCTTGCTTTCTGCATACATCTCAGGACCCTCAAACCCAGGCCAACCCCAAATTTTAGGTGAGTAATACAACATAATTGGAGAAAATCACAAAACAGGGACTATTGGCTTAACTCTAAATTCATAATGACCTACCCCCAAATTGCCTGGGAATCCCTTAGGTTTCCTCTCTCTGATGGCTCACAGGACTATTTTAACCTCCTATAGGTCTGCTGACTTATTATGCTTTCCTTCACACCTCACTTTCACTAGACAGTGTTGCTTTATAATTTAAAGATACATCTCAAGTCATCAACTTGAACTCCCTCATCCTCCTGACACCAAGATACAAAACTTCGTCCATAGAAGCACACCCTGTCCATCCTCTCCCTTGAAGGGCCAGACATGCGGTACCTCTCCTATCAATGGCTATTCCCCCTATCTCTATTAGGAATGCCTTTCCTGGGCCCTTCTGATCATATAAACAATATCAGTTTCCCTCCCTCTTCTGTGTATTCAAATCTACCTGCAGCCTGTCCACTGCTCAAACTTTTCCCTTTGAGACAACAGTACAAATAAATCACTTCACTCACTCTTCCTTTCATTCATGCACCATCTCTCTCCTACTCTTCATAGTCAAAATGCTCAAAGCAGTTGTCCATACTTCTGTTTACACATGTTCACCACCAATTTATATTTCATTCCACCTACAACACTCCCTCTAATATCTGCCTTCTGGCTGTCAATCCACAAAAGAGGCTCTCTCTAAAGTGACCACTGACCTCCACATTGCTTAACACAACAAGCATGTGTCAGTGTTCATCTTGCTTAGCTTCCCAACAGCATTTGAAGCTCTCAAGCACTTCTTTCATGTTCAAGCAAAACTCTTTCATGCAGCAGCCTGCATACTCCTGGGCCCAGTCCCTTTCTGAAACTACAAACGTGATGATATGCCACTTTGCTTTTTATGCCCCAATTCCAGACACCTTAGCCTTCCTTCTATCCCTCATGCTTAGCAAGCTCCTTTACATGTGCTGTTCCCTGTGTCATTCCTTCTTTTATCCATAGTTCACTTCAACTCATGGACCTTATAATAGAAGGGCCAGATACTAAGGATCCTGATGAGGCCAAAGCTTGTAATATTGTCAAGATTGCACATTTGCATTTGCTTTACTATATCTTTAATAGATGACTGATTCTCCCACTACCATAATCCCCATAGGGCAGGGACAAGTTTGATTTTTAGGGTCAATGCATCTCCACCACCCAGCATGGCACCCACTCTAAGGATCTTAGAATGAGAAACCCTATACACCGGATTAGGGGGAAAGGTACAGAGTGGATTCTGCTGTCAGTCTGCCTGGATTCAGATCTGACCTCTATCACTTGGTGGCTTAAGGTCCTGAAAGGGTCATTTCATTTCCTTGCATCTCAGTTTTCTTACCCATCCAATGAAAATAAGAGTACCTATACCACTTTCCTTAAAAGGTTGTTGTTAAGGGCTACATGAGCTGATAGCAGTCAAGTGCTTAGAAGGCTCCCTGCTAAAATGTAAATTAAGTTCGCAGTCAATTCTGGGTGTTTTTAACAATTATAATTCACCAAGTAAATAATACAATGATATGTTGGTGGACTGTCCTGTAATAGAATACCTGAAAATTCTTTTAGCACATTTTTTTGGGGGGGTTTCTAGCGGGAGGCCTCTTAATGACACCTGTGGGGGGGAGTAATTTGCACATCACTCTGGGAAGCTGACACTGAAATTTGATAATAATTGACTTATTAATTCAAGTCTCTTTACTGTTTCTATATTCATAGAGGCCCTGTGAGTATTTCTAAACTTTGGTTTCAAAAGTATATATGACACAGTGTCACTTTGGTAGTTCTAAAGAATTTAAACTTTACATTAGAATTTGAATTCTTGTGCTATGAAAGACTTTCTGTATTTAGTACCATTCCTTCTTTTCCATGACTAGAAAACAAGCTGCCCAGATTCCAAGGACTACAACAATGATGGGCAGATCCAACCCAGACCCTCAGTCTCCTTAGCTCCACAATGCTGGATTGAGAGGTTCAAGTTCTCTAAATTGTTTGGTGCCATACAAAACTTCATATGTCTTCCAGCATACACTACAGATAAAGAACCTCAGGCAAGCCTATTGTAAACAATTTCTATTTTAGTATACTCTACCTTTACATTTAGAAAAGATCAGACTTCAAATCTTTAGAAATGATATATTGTCATTACTATGCAGACAGAGGCCCATCATCAGAGAAAGCAAGCACAGTCCTTAGGTAACAAAATTCAAAATGAACATGCAGGTGTTCCACTTACTGCTTTATCGCCAAGAGCTCTTCTGATACTAAGTCTCACTTTAAAGGCGTTTTCTGCATCTGCCAGAAAAGAAAAAGAAACAACAGTATATGATATAAAATCTGCCCAAACATAGCCCAATTAATCCTAATATTTAATGAACTAAAAGCAACAGAAAACAGAACTACAAGGAAACTGTCCCTAAACACCCCTGAAAGTTGGATGGCAAGGACCTTAGGTGGTTTACATTTTCTTTCAATCATAAAACAGTCACAGGCTAAACTTAAAAGCCACAATATGCCTGCAGATTTAGAAAAATAAAGATTTCTTTCAGTCAATGACTTGTTAAGCTATTTTTAAGTTTCAAGGCTACATACCTGGTTGACAGAGTTCAGCATGAATAACAGTCATTAGAAAAAAGAGGAGCCACAACATTCTTCTGGAGTGGAAAACACAAGGCAAACTGAGAAAAAAAAAATCCACCCTCCACTTAAAGCTGCCTTAGCCATTCTGTGACCGGATTAGAATATCAGAGAAATCAGTGAGCCACCATCTAAAAGGTTTAATAATTAACACCCATACACTTGGGTTAATACTGCAATAGAAGCAGCCCATCTCCTGTCAGTTATTTACAAAAATCCGTTTGAAAAACAGATTAGTTGTTTTTCCCAAACTCTACCTCAGAAGAATGTTTCCTCTGCTAACAGAATGGGAATTCGCCCCCCCCCCCACCCCTTCTGCAGCCGCCTGGTTAAGTGCACAGTGGAAGGAAGGGAGTCCTCAATGGAGGTTTTCCTTGGCATGAACTTTCCACCTTTTCAGGGCTAAACTACCTGGTTCACAGATAGGCTCTTTGAATTTGGGAAGCAAATATCACTCCTTTCTATCTCTGGGGAACAAAGGATGCACTTCCCTGAGTGTCCTCTTCTGACTCTTACCTTGGCAGGTAAACATCCCAGGACAGCTTCCACTTCAAACAAAGGGGATGGTTTTGTTTAGCCCTAGGGTTTGGCCATTATTGAAAATCCAAGTTAGTGATATGGAGCAGTGTTGCCCAATGGACCATTCTGCTTCTTTGTTTTGTTTTTGTGACACTGGAGATGGAACCCAGGCTTTCCACATGCTAGCTAAGCACTCTACCACTGAGCTGCATCCTAGCCCTAAATTAAATACCATTTGATGATGGAAATGCGCTGTGCTTGTGCTACCCAGTATGTAGCCCCTAGACATAGGTGGCTGTAGAGCAGTTGAAATGGGGCTGGTGCTGCTGAGAAAGTGAATTTTTTGTTTAGTAGCATTTAATATAGTTTAGCCACAGTAGCTAGTGACTGCATTGGTCACAGCTACACAACTGTGACCTAGAGCTACCTACCATGAACTAGGCTCACTGGATTATTCTGCTAAACCTCAAAATAACACCTCAGTTATTATAATCACCTGACCTGTGAGAGAACCAAGGATCTGGTGTCCAAATTGGCAGCAATGCCTTGAGTGGAATGGGTTTACTGCCTAGGCTGACTACAATGGAACCCAGGTCCACCACATAGAGTGTCTCATCCCCATAAATCCAAACAGAAATTGCAACAAAACCTCAATGGAGTTTTACTCAACCATAAAGAATGAAATTATAGCATTCGCTGGTAAACTTCTGGAACTAGAGAACATCACGCTAAGTGAAATAAGCCAGACTTAGAAAGCAAGGGTCAAATGTTTTATCTCATATGCAGAAGGTAGACCAAAATAAGATAAGGGGCGGGGAGTGAGGGAAATTCTATGAAAACAGAAGGGAGATCAGTGGAGCAAAGAGGACTGAGGGGGAAGCAAAAGGGATGGGAAAGGAGAACTGTGGGAAGGAACTGGCCAAACTATGCTATGTACATATAGAAAGTTAATTTCACCTTTATGTATATCTATAACACACTTTTAAAAACTTTTGAAAATTCCTTAGGCATCTTACTGACACCGATAAAAGTCCCTAGGCCCATGTCAGAGCTTTCCTCTCCCAAGTTGCCTCTTCATGAATTCAGTCCCCAGATTCCACCTCTTTCCTCAAAAATCATGAATGGAAAGTTTAGATTGGGTGCCCTTATGTTAAAGAGGAAATTGAGATTTTAAAAGCAACAATGAGGAAAAGATCAAAAATGGCACTTCTGCAGCGTTTTAGAGACACATTGTTTCCCTTTCCTAGGAGGGGTGAAATTTTATTGGAGATGACTCCTTTCTGTTAGTGTAATTCACCTGAAGGAGCTCTTTCTCACCTCCTTTGCTTTGGCTGCAAGGACAGTCAGAAAAGCTGTACCACAGGTAGGGGCTGCCCAGAGTTGGCCCAGCCAGTGTGGCAATTTCACTGTGACCTGTAGTGGAAATTTCCTAGAAGAGCTCACTTAACTATCCCCGGGGGGGAAAAAAAAGGCAGAATAAATGAAGTTATCTGGGGGAGGAAAAGTCAATACACATAGAGTTAGAGATTATAACAAAGTATTTTATTTGTAGAGTGCTTGTCTACCATGGGTGGGGTAGGTCTTTAGTTCCATCCTAAATTCTGGAAAAAAGGAAAGAAAAAACAAGACTTATCATGTAATAAAGGTATTCTTTTATTTCTAATTATCAAAAATTATTTTAATCAGTTATTTATATTCCATTTATCAATTAGCTTTTCATTATCTATAATTATTTTCATAGTGTTTTTGCCATTTTGTGCATTATGTTGATACATTTCTTTACATTTATTCAATTTATTTTCAGCATGTTGGTCAAATTGTTAGATTTCCCCTTACAATTTAAAACCTTGGGCTGGGGGTATCACTCAGTTGGTAGAGTGCTTACCTCAGACACATAGGCCCTGGTTCAATTCCTAACACCACCAAAAAAAAAAAAAAACTTTTAAACTTATTTTCTTAAGAGAATATCATGTAGCTTCAAGCGCTGATTTTTGAAGTGCTCCCCCTTCTAGGTCCTTACACTATCTCCTTGAAAACGAAGTAGAAATATTTCTAATATTGTCCATCTTTAGAAATATTTACAATGTATAAGAATGAAAAATTTGGACCATGCATATTATAGAAGAAGAGTTCTTTAAAATTTTTCATTTCTTACATGATAATTTATTTCAGGGATTTTTGGTTCTGTTTTGTTTTCTTCCTGGAGATGCTAGAGATTAAATCTAAGGCCTCATGCTTGCTAGGCAAACACTCTACCACTGAGCTACATTCCTTAGCCCTGGCTGTTTACAATTTCTAAGAAATTATTCATTTTCATATAAGGTATTCCAATATTCTCATGGACTTTCTGAAATATTTCCTATATAATGTGTACATTTGTTGCTATGTTCTCTTTGTTTTCTAGTGTATATATTAATTTTTCTCATTTTCCATTAAACTTGCCAGAGGTTTATCTATGTTGCAGTTTAATCAAAGAACAAGATTATGGATCTAATTTTCAATTCTGTTCTGTTTTCTAATTCATCATCTTATACGCATTTCTTAAGTCCTTACTTCTGTGGTCATTTCATTTCTTATTTTTCTAACTCTTGAGTTAGTAGGTTCATTTATCTTTTACTCCTTCTCAGTTAATAATTGCAATATGTAAGATTATAAATTTTCTTTGGTCTACTATTCTGGCCATATGACATAAGGCACATAGATGTAAAGTTATCTCATTCTTATTTTCTAAATAGTTTATAGTTACAATTTTGATTTTTTTCCTATATCTCAGTAATTTCCTAGAAAAGTGTTTCCTACTGGGAAAAAAAACTAGCAACAACAAAAATCCCTGCAGCCCATTCATAATATAGACTTTTATAGGTCCTGCCATATGAATGGAAAGACAAAAGCTCAAATGACAAATATGTGCTACCAATTACCTAATTTTGAATATGAAGATGCCATAAGTTACTTGTGACATGGAAAGAAGTAAAAATAAATTCATTGTTAAGTAACTTAAGGAGATTTCAATAAATAGATGAAAAACAGAACTTCCATCTCTGTTTTCTTGCTTCTCAACACACTATCTTAACTCTCTTTCTTTTTACAAAGCCCACATTTAGTGTCTGTTTTGATGTAGAATTTGTTTTTTCAGTACTGGGGACTGAACTCTGAGCCGCATGAATGCTAGGTAGGGGGGCTCTACCACTGAGCTACATACCCAGACCTTTTGAATTTTTAAAAAATATTTTTTGTAGTTGTAGATGGATACAATACTTTTATTTTATTTATTTATCTTTATTTGGTGCTGAAGATCAAACTCTGGGCCTCACATGTGCTAGGCTAGGGCTCTACCACTGAGCTATAACCCCAGCCCCAGTCCTTTTGAATTTTGAGACAGGGTTTCACTGAATTGCCCAGGCTGACCTTGAACTTGTGATCCTTCTGTCTCAGCCTCCAGAGTTGCTGGGATTACAAGAATGCACCTGGGGTGAAGTACAAATTTTAAGTATTAAATTTCCTGAGGATTTATATTTGTATAATTCATTTCATAAACTGTTTGTTTCAGCAATTTCACATGAGAGCCTAATAACTTATTAGTAACCATGGCAATCTTGACAAATGAGGCAGTTTCATTCTGAATATGCTATATTTACTTCTAAATGTTCTAGATAGCAGAAATTAAAAGTTTAGATTACCGTTGCCATGAACAACACAAAAGGTAACCCAGTATCCTGAGACAGGAAAAAGAAATTGATTTCTTTGTTTTTTATACTCCACAACACTATTGCAAAGCAGTTTCTAGGTACATAACTATTGATCTACTGCTCTGGGGTAAATAAAATATGAGATCACATGAAATAAGAACATTTGTGCTATTCTTTTGACTCACCTTTTAAAGTTCACCAGAGTTAAAAGCATGTGGGGATATGTAGGCTCCATTTACCTGTAATAAAACAAGAGGCAGGGAGGGCCAACGTCGCTTTTAAAGTTGACCCAAATTACTGTGTTTCATCATCACAAACAGCAATGATTTTAAGCTCTTTAGATCTCCAATTAGTAGTCAGATGTATGGGCTTTGAGAAACACACAAATGGACCAAATACAGTCTCTGCCATGTAGACACAATTTTGTAGGAGAAAAAATTAAATCATGTTGACATTAGATGTATGTACAAATATGAAAAAGATATTTTTGTCTATTGTGTGAAAATATTCTATATAAATGTAGTATTTTTCAGTCAGGGTGATTTTGTCCTCTGGAAGGCACTGGCAATGCCCAGAGACATTTCTGTCCATCACAAATAGCACTGAAGAGAGAACCAATGGGCATCAGATGAATGGAGACCAGGGATGCTGCTAAATTAACTTCAGAAACATCATTCAAGCCTGTATCTGCTAACTTTTTTTTTCTTGTTATAATTGGGTTAATGGAAATAACACATACAGGAAGGACAGAATATAAAAGAGAAACAAATTTGTGTGTGTGTGTGTGTGTGTGTGTGTGTGTGTAAAATTAAGCATACTATAAGAATGCAACGTTATTTGTTATATATGATATAATTAAAAATGAGCTCAATTATCTGTTTATTAAGAAGGCTAACAAGAAAGAATGATTTCCTGGTTATTGGAGCCCTGGACACATATGAACTGAGTAAATGCCAGCACATTGGAAACCCACCATCATAGAAAGAACTTCCTACCTTCCTATATTTCATTGTCCTTCTCCTGGTCATTTACACTGCTACTATTTCCACATTAAAATCTTCATTAGCACTTTAGTGTCAATGTAAGAGAATTCAAACTCCATGGTCTTAAGTTCTGAACCAACTTGGCTTTTCAGGTGCATGAACACTTAAGTACCCTCCCTCATACCCCTGAGCTGTTCTCCCAGCTAGTCACTGCAAGTTGATCATGTTCTACTTCTGTTTTTGCTTGTGTTTGTTTCACAGGATTGATTTCCTCAGTTTGAATCCTATGAGTTTCATTTATCTTTAAGCATATTAGCCATTATTTCAAGTCTATCTTATTATCATCTCCTTTGAGCAGCTTTTCTTTTGCCTTTCTTGTACAGTTTTATAACTGACTTGTCCAATCCACAAATTTTTTATTCTTCCAAATTCCCAGAGCATTTTGTTCACATTTGTATATGCATCTGTTGCCAATATGATTTACTTTTGTGTCCTACAAAAATTTAAGTTTCTAGATGGCAGAGATATTTAGTTCATTTTTGCATTTCTCATAGCCCGTGAATGTTTCACAGACTAAGGAAACTGAATTGACTAATATGAACCATAAAGTGGAATTCTAATAAACTTGAGTCTATGAGAGTAAAATACAGTACCTTGAAATACTTTGGCCTTTATTTTTTTTCATTCCTAGAGAGAAAAACAGTTTCTAGTATTTTTGATAAATAAGGAGTCCTGGGCTTTGGAATATTTTCATCTCTATCCCCCTACCTCATGCCATTTTTAAAATGAGAAAATCAACTACAATATTTGAAAAGCTCATCAAATTTTGTAGGTTAATCAACAGCCATATCCATTATGAACTTTGTCTTATTTTCCACAGGTTAACATTTTGTTTGTCAGAGAAAGTTAATCACTACTGCCTGCAAATAAAAATTAATTCAGACAAACTAGGTGAATGTAATTCTGCAAACTTAATATACCTAAGGTAGTAACTTAAAGGACAGTTGTTTAAACTGAATGTGTGAGAGTCTGTGTGACTAATCTTGACATGGAGACCAATATTTTATAATGAATCTCATGTAGTAAAAGCAAAATTTCACGAGCATTTTTCCTATGTTTCTGTTTCCACTGTTGCTCAGGTATGTTAAACAAAAATTATGTGACCTATTGTTTTGACTCAGCTCCTGCACTAGTCCCAAGAGTCCACACCAAACCAAAATGGAGTCAGTAATGTTAAATGCTGCAGGATCAAACTGAGACTTTAAGGAGGAAGATACATTGCCAAAACAGACCAGTTTTTCTTGAAAACAGGAAACCCCGCCTACTTAGGTCAACATATGTAAGAAGGAAGTCCTTCTGCTTCAACCTTATAAAAAAGTAAGCCAAAGGAATTTAATATTAATCAATCGGTATTTCTTCTCTTGTTATGTTTCCTTGTTTCTGACTTACAAAACATACTGTTCTCCTAATGCACACTGGGAGCTTTCATGATATTTTCTAGAAAAGAGGATGCCATGATTCATGAATCACTAATAAATGCAAATTAGATCTATAACTAAATCTGTAGTAATTTTGTCTCTGGATAGTTCTTGAGTTTTCTCCTGGTTTGGGCAAGTCATAATTTCTTTCTAGGCTAAAATTATTGCAGACATGCTCTATGGTATAGTATTATCCATCCTTAATATTCTATTTTACTGCCACCTGGAGGTCACCCAGTCTTAATACTGTCTATAGGTACTTCCCTTGCCAACCTCTACAGAGGTGGAGGAAGGTCATCTGGCCATGTAACTTTTAGGCTGTATGTTCTTATTTTCATAACAGAATTTTAAACTGCTCTAATTCTGGGGCTGGGGCTGTAGCTCAGTGACAGAGTGCTTGCCTAGCATGCGTGAGGCACTGGGTTCCATCCTCAGCACCAAATAAAAATAAATAAATAAAATAAAGGCATTCTGTCCATCTAAACTACCAAAAAAAAAAAAAAAAAAATTAAACTGCTCTAATTCTGATTGATACAAAAGATACAGGAATTAATCTCTCAGAGTTTCCACTCCAGGGTTTTAGAGCAAAAATGACCTGATTTTCATTAAAAGCTTCATCATGAGAAATGTAGACTGCATAAAAGATGTGCACACAAAACTGCCATTACTGAAATCAGAGATGCTAGATATGCTATTGCTTACAGACACTTACCCATCCTGTGCCCACAAAGATGTTATTAATCTGTTACAAGACTTTGTCCTTCTGAGCATGGACTCAGCTACAAAACTTCCCAACTCACTTATTCAGCCAGCCAATATGAATGGAAAAGATTTGACATGTGAGTGGAAACTGATTTGCCATCCAAAGGAAAAATGATCTAAATATCATCTAAATATCACCCTGAATTAAACCAGAACATTGGGGATTTGAGTACTTAGTTAAAATGGAAAGTTTACATGTTCATAAAATTAATTTAATGTATTATGTTTTGTGATCGTGACAACAGTTTACATACAGAGGATCTTTGGGTAACTCCATAGGATACATATTTCTCACTTAACTAACAGCATGATAATAGTGAGGAATTGGCATGTCCCTCAGGACTAAAAAGCTTAAGAAAAATTGTGTTTCTCAAAAACAAAATCCCAACTGTTTTTTATGAACACCATAAAACCTTCAAATTTTTGTTATCCCCACCTTCTATATCCGAGGGTATGTAATTGACTGCTTTATTTATTCTTCCTCAATGAGTTACCCCTCTGGTTCTTTGAACTATTTCTCTATACAATGTTGTTTAAATTTTGGTAAATTGCTTCAAATAATTTGTAGCCAAAGGTGAATATAACTATGTTATAAAAATCAAGGCAGTAACAGAGTGTACTTGGTCCTATTTCATGTGAGTTTATTTTTTCAGGCAATAAATGATTGGCATTTGAAACATTTTCTACAAATGGGAGTTCTCAGGGTCAAGGTATACATAAGAAAAATATTTTGTTGAAAACTGCTGTTTACTCTGTGCTACTTTTAGCTCAGCATTGTTAATCCCCTCCCTACTATCTTCACAGCAGAAGTGGAAGGAAGGTGAACAGAGAAAGGAACTCATACTTCATATCTGATCATAAAATGTTGACTGCTGGATGTCAAAATAGGAAACAAGATCTTGACTGCTGCCATATGTTGAATTATATGTAGCCAATCTTACTACCACAGAGGGAAAAACTACAGCCCTCTACACAAGTTAAAAAGGGCATATTTTCAGTGAGGATTTATTGAGAAGTTGTGTAAGGGGTTGTCATAAGTACTTTGAAAGTGGTTTCCTTTGTTTTCTGCCCCCAAATACTGCTGCTAGTTCAATCAACAGACCAGCACTTACCAGATCCTTTACTACCAATCAATCCCCTTACTACACCATTTTTAACTTTCTCTTTATTTCCTGCCCTATCCAAACCCAAGTTGGGGGAACTTTTGCCTGTAAGCTCCTTGGGATATAGCTTATTTGTACTGGAATATAATACTGGATGAATCCTCTTGAATGAATGCATGAAAGGTGAATAGAAAATGTCCTTCCTGCAGGAACTTCTTCAGAAATTTCTGGGCAGAAAAAAAAAAATTAGAGCTGATAGTGACCTCCTCGCTTTTTTCTTGTAGACCCCAGAATAGTAAACAGAGGAAATACAAGAGTAATCTCTGAGAGGACAGCAAGCAGAATTTTAAGTGTGCTGGTGTCTCAACAGGCCCTAAACACCATGAAGGAACAAGGAGCAGAGGGAGAGTGTGCTCATGCCACACACACACACATCTGCCTAGTATTTCAAGGGTGCTGAGGGGTGGAAAGGACACAGTTTCAGATGGCTCCCTTGGGGGGGGGGGGCTAGAGGACATGAAACCTAGCTGGAAGGAACAGGGTTTTATCACTGGTTTAACAGTTCTGCTTCCTACCTGGTTTCTGTTCATTAAGAGGTAGTATTTAAAATGCTGAGAAAAACGTGAACAAAGTCGATTTTTAGAGGAAGATCAGAGAATCGTGGGCTCATTTCACGCTATAAATGCCACCGGTGTCCAACCCTGGGCAGGACAATTTTCTAAAGAGACCTGCCTTCCTTCTTGTAGCGGGACCTAGTCCTGGCGGGAGAGGTGTCACTACAATGGAACTCAAAGTGGATGGCCTGGGAACACAGTGACAAGCGAGGATTAAGGCATGCAAATACGCATGCGCGGGATGGGAGTGACTACTATGAGTCCAAGATTGTGGCGAGTAGCCTGGGAAGACTGCTAGGATTGGCCAGGACGGAGGAGTGTAGCAAGAGGTAAGGGATATGACAGGAAACCGGGGCCCTAGCCTCGTCAACGACGAAGGTAGGGGCCTGGGCACTGAGGAGCACAGGTCCCCAATTCCTAGAGGAAGAGCCGAAGCCCGGGCGAATCGCCGCGGCGAGACCTGAACGAGAATATGGCCTGTGGGGGCAAGGGAGGGGCTTCGGGTGGGCAAGATGGACGTGACCGGGTGGTCAGGAGGATGTAAAAGACCTTATGCTCAGTTACGTGGACTGGACGCGGTGTGGGGGCCTGGTCACGGATGGAGGTGGGCAACGGAGTAGCGCGAGGGAGGGTCGGGCACAGGACCGGAAGAGGGGCCTGAGTAGGGGCCTGAAGTAGGTGGGACGCACGTATGTGCCCTGAGCTTGGGCAGAGTCCGGCCGTGGCCTTCCTCCTCTTGCACGTAATAAGAACAGTGGCCCCTACGGAAGACGGTGGCGTGGTCGCGGCGAGAGTCCGGTGGTTGGTATAGACGGTACCCACCCGTCTACACTAACAAGGAAAGGAGTCTAGAGCGGAGAGCATAGTGTTCATAGAGGCGGGGGTTGGAAGGACGGGGGCGTGGCTTGGCGAATGTCCTTTCCGGCGTGAGGGGCGTGGTGAGGTGCGAGAGAGCGTAGCCAAGATGGCGGAGCCCATGAACCTCGGCCTCTTAGAGCGAACGACAAAGTTCCGGTCCTTTAGGGTCGTGTGACAGTTCGTAGCGTGACCCACAATGGGGGCATGGTATGCCACAGAGTACAGGGACCACACGGTGTCTCCACACTCATGATCACCCTCCACGAATGGGCCCGGAGCCTAGGAACATGTTGGTCCAGCGTGTATGTTCAGGTTCTTGGAGGGGCTTCTCTTAAGAAGGGCGGGAGAGCGGCGGCGGGGATAGCTCCTTTTCCTTGTTAGCTCAGTTTCTCCCTTGTAAGGATCACCAGACACTCTTTCAGGAAGCCGCTCATTTAAACGTAGAGCAGTTGTCCCAGTGACTGGCAAATAAAGAAATTGCAGTTCCAGAAACCGCGACACACGGAGTTGGGATTTCTTGGATCTGCATTATTGAGTTTGTCCCCGACTGTGCCAGGGGCAAAGGACAGACTCACAGCTATTGGCAGTGTAGAGGATCACCAGCACAGTTGTGTCTTGTGGATAAATCTGAGCTTTCTGCACTCTTCAGTTCCTCCTCCTGCCCTTTTTCTCTCGAGTGGTACCCCAGAGCTGGAGGAGAATAATCTCCAAAATACAAATATTGGTGTCTGGGATTCTCCTTCAGCGTTAAGTGCTTCTGTCTGAGGCTGCTGCTAGCTGGTTAGTGTCAATATTGTAATTACCCCCCCATTTATTTTTGCTGGAAAAGCTTGAGAAATAGGTGAAGTTAATAAAGATCTGTAAACCTTACTTGGGATAGAATTTGTTTGGTGTCAGCCACTGAAAATCACAGTGTTATCTGGTTTTCCTACTTCCTTTACAGGAATTCTGCCCATTTCCACTCTGCTCTTTAAAATCTTGCTAGAGTTTGGAGGACAGTCAGAAATCTCTGTTGAGAAAGGCAGCCTTATCCACCTCTCAGAGAAGTCATGTTGCAGCATGTATGGTAATTCACGGTGAGCCAAGTACCTGGGCTGGAGTTCACCAAAAGGACAAAAGGAACAAGTGTACAGTTCTCTGTACCAGTACACCCCTCTGTGTTTTCCCTGAAGTCAGGCAAAAGACTGCTGTTGTTTACAGTTGAAATGAAGTAAGACTGAGATAATTGGAGTGAAAGTGAATATTAGGGAAATGATGGACAGAGGGAAGTGCATTCCATTTCATTAGCAGTGCCAGGACAGTTAGTTGCAATATACAAATCAAGTATAAGGACTCTATTTTGAAACCTTTAGCAACTCTAGATTGGGATCTTGCCCTCAGCGAAGAAGTGGGTAGGAGGCAGAAGTTAAGCTTTCTTGAATAACAACAAAATCTCTTAAGTTAGGTTTGGAGGAATTGCAAAAGGCTGGCTTCCTTCCAAAATCATTTTGATGACAAGGAATTGTTCAATATAATCATAATCATTTACCAGTACTTTTGCTGTCCTTTCCATAATTACAAATGGTTTAATCAGACAGTACAATCTGTGTGGCACTTATTCAATACATAATTTATGATTGCTTTTAACCACTTAGAATATTTTTTCACACACTTCTAAATCTGCAAAACAGTTGGTAAGGAGTGTGTTAGAAAAATCCAAGGCATGAATAATCAGTGGTAGCAAAGGACATGTGGCACAGAAAAGCTAGCTCTCATGAGGCCCATCCAGCCAAAATTGATCACTTTTCAAATAGATCATTGGATATATAAGTAATTTATTATATTATTCCCACTATATTTATATACATTTGATGTTTTTCCTAATGGGGGGTAATAGGCACAATTGGATTCAATATTCAGATCATTTGTGGCCTATTGCTTTTTATATCTGCTCAATGAATTCAGGTGATGAACACACTCAAAAACCCAGTTCTTTCTGGGCACAGTGGCACACACCTGTAATCCCAGCGATTTGGGAGGCTGAGGCAGGAGAGTTGCAAGTTCAAGCCAGCCTCAGCAACTTAGGGAGGGCCTTAGAAACCCTGCCTCAAAATTTTTAAAAGTGTTGGGGATATGGCTCAATGGTTAAGCACCCCTGGGTCAATCTCCAGTACCAAAAAAAATGTTCTTACCTGGTTTAAGGTACTACCGTGATGGTGAATTGAAATTTTATTCCCAAGCCATACTTTTTTTTTATTAGTGCATTGTAATTACACATAATAGTAGGATTCTTTATACTGTATTTGTACATATACATAATATTTTGGTCTATCACATTCCCCAGTGCCTTCCCATCCCCTCTCTTCCTTCCTGCCCAGATCCACTTGCTCTACTGATCTCCCTTCTATTATAGTTATTTTTAGTGCAGTATAATTATGTATATATAGAACTCATTGTGATTTGTTTTTGCAAGGACAAGCCTGACTCAAGTTTTATATGGCTTAAACAAGGTAAGTTCTATCTTAGCCCTTTTGACATACTCACTGTAAAAACTGTATGTATTCAAACACACATGCAAAAGTCAACAAAAGTGATTTTAACTTTCTAAAACCTTTTGGGTTACAAATGCAGGCATACTTTTTGTGTCACTACTGGGTATGAGTTGAATTGTGCCCCCCCCACACACACACACAGAGTCATATTTAAGTGTTAAACCATGGTATCTTAGAATGCGACCATAGGAGATTGAGGTCATTAGGGTAGTCCCTAGTACAGTAAGACTGGTGTCCTAATTAAAGGGGAAATTTGGATACAGACACAGTGAGAAGGCCCAGTGAAGACTGGAATTAACACTGCCACAAGCCAAGGGATTACCAAAGGTGAGGTGTAGTAGGATTCTCCAGACAAACAAAACCACTAGGGAGTGAAGATTTTTATTTTAAGGAATTTACTCACATGAGTGGGGGACTCAAGCAAATCTGAAATCTGCAGTGCAGGCCTATAGGCTGGAAACCCAGGGAAGAGTTGATGTTGCAGCTCAATTCCAAAGGCAATCTAGGGGTAGAATTTCCTCTTCATCAGGAATCTCAGTCTTGTCTCTAAAAGCTTTTGCTCGATTGGATGAGACCCATCCACATGAAGGGTAATCTGCTTTACTCAGAGTTTGATGATTTACATGTTAATGTCATCTGAAAAATATCTTCTCAGTGAACTTTAGACTGGTATTTGATCAAATATCTGGGTCCCATGGCCTAGCCAGTTAACACATAAAATAAATCATTCAAACAGAAATGCCTGGACAGATCTTTCCCAGCCCTCAGAAGGAACCAACCTGGCTGATGACTGACATGTGTCAGACTTCTAGCCTCCAGACTGCAAGACAATAAATTTCTGTTGTTTAAACCAACCAGTCTATAGCACCATATTACAAATTAACACACGTCTAAAGACCCCAGGTGTGGGGGGTTGGGCCTGGAGGTGAGGAGTCTCATGGGATTCACTATTTACCATCTAGTCCCCTTTAACGCGATAGCCACACATTCCTGCCTCTCTGCTTCCCAGTATACATTAGCAAAATGATGCCTACACAAAGCACCATATTGTGCTTCATTTTACAAATGATTTTCTCTTCTTACACTTAGATGTAGCCTTCTCCCCTCTACCTAAGAGGGAACAGGATCAAGGACAGTAGTACTGAGAAGAGCCAGTTTATAGCCAATTGATAGGGTTATGTATTGAAAGGGAAGGTGAAATAATGTTTGTTTCCTTATTGAATATCACTGGGGACTGTGATGGGTTTTTTAAATATATGTTTATACTTTTGGGAAGGTGATGTGAAGAAATAAAGCTCAAATCTAAGTGAAATGTGTTAGTGACCCTCAACTTTTCTTTGTATTTTGCCACCCACTCCCTGCATGGCCATATTCCTTTAGTATATGACAAAACCTGAGGAGGCATGAACACTGTTATGAACTATTTTGCTGTTTCCCTTCCTGTACTATGTGTATTTCAGGAGACTCCTAAAAGAAGAAATTTCACACCTGGAAGGTAGACATCAAACCTGGTTGATCTTTCCATCTCAGCACCTGATATGGTGCCTGGAACAAAGGAAATGACAGTAAATGTTGAAATGAAAATGTGTGTTGACTGAGTTCCCATCTCAGAGCTTTGTCAGGTTCATATTTGGGTAGGTTCCTCTTTTGGATCAGGCAGCACTCTGTGGGTCCATCAGATCTTATAAGGAGAAAGATGAGACCCTGCTCTTAAAGGATAAGCATCCACATCAGGGTGTAAACTACTAGTCTGAATATTATGGTCCTACTTCAGGGTTTCTATATGATTTTCAATCTGTTTACACTTTTTGCTCCTCTGCCCTCTATCTAGGTTTTTAAGTTCCTACAAGTTATTTGGCAAATGATAGAAATTTTACACTAAAGATAGTGGTGGTGAATAGCCTGAGGGTCATTTGCTGTAGAGAAGGTTTTTGGTCCCCCTGCCTCTCCTTCAATCAAAGCTCTACAGTCTATACCTAAATTGAACCTTTGAGTACCACACTTTCTTAAAGAGCAAAGAAGCTTGTTGGGCTGAACATTTAAAGACAAGATGTCACCGGCAGTCCAGTGTGGGATTGTATGCTTTAAGAACTGTGAGCATGACAGTTTTCATAGTGATCCATTAAAATAAATGTAGAGAGTGCTGTCTTGACAAGTTTTAGAATGGTAAAATGATTTCATGCAGAAACTGGGCAAGAAGGTTGTCCACTTTCAAACATTTTGGAACCTGATATTTTTATTGTCTCTTTTTAGCAATGGTCTTTTTACAAAGGCTGAGCCACAGACTGCAGATTATTTCTGTGAATCTTAACTTTTCTGAAGTTGCATATTAATATTTCTAAGCAGTCCAGTAACTTCATGTTCCATAATATTCTGTCCTGATTTACAAATGCCAGAGTTAATTCTAGCTGACCAGCTTGCAACTGTGTGCTCTGCTATAAACACTGGAGATCAAGTAAAGCAGCAGATGGTTTTCTCAAACTTCCTGTTTTCCCCCTGGAAGTATAAGTTAAGTGTCCCTGTCAGGTTGTCTCAGAGATTGTTTAGCACAGGACACTGACATAGGAGGTGGATCAGTCTTGTTGTTGGGAACTCTACTAGCACTGTAGGTGCTTTAGGTGTTGAGTGACATCCCTGACCTCTACCAGTAGCATCCTCCCATAGATGATCTTGTTTGAAAAAGTCTCAAGACATTTCCACATCTCCCCTGCATAAGGGGAATGGCAATATAACACTAATAGAGAACCACTGGGATGATAGAATATGTTATGTTAGTGAATTGGCTAAGTTTATCTTTTAAATAGTTATTTTGTATATTTTCCATTATTCAGAGGGAATTAACACAGTTTTCAAATATTGCCCTTCAAGGTTCAAACTCTTTCAGCTTTTTTTCCACTTCGCCATTACTCTCTTTGAACTGATATGCACATAAGAAAAGGAATTTCTTAGCATTGCTAATCTGGCTAAACCTGCTACCTTGAAAGGGCTCCATGAATATATTTTTATTGTGTTGTTTTTTTTTCCTCCAACACTCACTGAATTCTCATTGAAACGAACTGGCCAGGATTATCGTAAATTTCTAGTGGCTTTGTGTGTCCACATCCCACCTACACTGACACTTTGTGGTCTAAAACTTAGAATGGAAAAAATTAGTAATACTTAACTAGTTCTTAATGTTTTGTGAGTATAGGATTTTTTTCCCCTTTACTTTTTTTTTTTGTTTTGTTTTTATTTGGAGAAGTTGAAAATTAAAGGTCCAAAATCAGTGTATTTATGTCCTTAGGATACTTTGTTGCTTTTAGTGCTAAGAAAAAAATAAAGATAGTAGCCTGAAGAGATGGGACTTCAGTTGCTTAGTTTCTCACATCATAGGACACATTCTTATTTCCAAGTTGGTAGGCAGTGGCACAGTCACCATTTATTTGGCTGTTGGCATACTGCACTGTCCTGACCTATTTTTCACCCAGAATTTTATGGTCTTTGCTTTGTCACTGAGCATTTCCTCTTCTGATATCCCAACCCCTCACCTGCTTAGCTGTGTAGACAGCCTTTATTGTTTTTGGCAGCCCAGTATCCCAGTGTACTGCCAGGAGACCAAGAATGACCCAAGATTATTGAGGGATAGAAAAGATAACATGCAAAATCCTTTGCTGGCGCCTGCATCACAGTGAGGACTCAGTGTTGGCTGCCACTTCGGTGAGACAGTTGTCATCATCATCATCATTGTTACCCTCAGTGCCTTCCTCAGATACTTAAACCCAACCATTTTTTTTTAAGAGAGAGTGGGAGAGAGAGAGAAAATTTTTTAATATTTATTTTTTAGTTCTCGGCGGACACAACATCTTTGTTTGTATGTGGTGCTGAGGATCGAACCCGGGCCGCACGCATGCCAGGCGAGCGCGCTACCGCTTGAGCCACATCCCCAGCCCCAAACCCAACCATTTTTAAAATGCTTATTAAGATGAGGTGAAGCAGTGTAAGGAATGAATGAAAGCTGGAGATTACAACATATTCCTTAAGCAAAATTCATGTCATCCCTGTGA
This sequence comes from Callospermophilus lateralis, assembly GCF_048772815.1. NCBI lineage: Eukaryota > Metazoa > Chordata > Mammalia > Rodentia > Sciuridae > Callospermophilus > Callospermophilus lateralis. The sequence goes on from NW_027510162.1 coordinate 52,251, forward strand.
GCTCTGCTTGTATCTTTGCTTCCTGTGGTTCATCTTTGGCTGTCAACTCAGATTGCTGTTTGCCATTATCTCAGTTAATAGACTGTTAACTATTGAGGGTCTTAACTGTGGGGAATTGTAACATAATAATGAAAAAAGCCTACACCTATTAGTCAAGATGAAAATAAAATCAGTTTCACTTAGTGTGCCATCTAGTGAAATTGAGCCTAATTTTTGCCTAAAATTTAGATATGAGATTCTAACCATAAGAAATTAAATTTGATTATCCTCATTTTTTGGGGGGGGGTAACTAGGGATTTAACCCAGGGGCAGTTAACAACTGAGCCAGACGTGCAGCCCTTTTTGTGTTTTTTTTTTTTTAATTTGAGTTGGGGTCTCACTAAGTTTCTTAGAGCTTCACTGAGTTTCTTTTTTGTTTGTTTGTTTGTTTTGGTTGTAGTTGGACACAATACCTTTACTTTTTTTTATGGGGTGCTGAGGACCGAACTCATGTTAGGTGAGTGCTCTACCGCTGAGCCACATCCCCAGCCTCCTCACTGAGTTTTTTAAGGCCTTGCTAAGTTGCTGAGGCTGGCTTTAAAACAGCAGTCCTCCTGCTTCTGCCTCCCAAGCTGCTGGGATTATAGGCATGAGCCACCACATCCAGCTAATAATGCTCATTCTTAAATTAATAAGATAAAAAGAATATCAGAATAGAAATGGTACAAATTTGATATTATATAGTGATTGTTAATGATCATGATCTCCCTACTTTTAAAAAGAAGAAGAATATATCTTTTTAAATAACATGACTTGAATAGCACTGACTAAAATGTAGCCACAAACCACTTATGGTTTTTTACATATAAATTCAAATTTATCCACATTTCATAGCCACATATCCTACCCCTTACAATTTTGTACATTTCCATCTCTAGAGAAAGTTGTATATAATAGCATTGATCTATATTATAACTGTTACCAAATTGTTCTCCTATTTTTCCAATCAATTTTGAAGATCACCAAACCTAAAGGGCTGTAAGTATTAAGAGGTACCCTTTGCAGTATCTTCACAAAGAACTTTCATATAGTCTAGGATGCCCCCAACTGTTGTCATTCACTAGCTTTCCAATAACCTTGAGAAACAATGAGCTGATTAAGAGCTCCTTGGAATTGCACAGTGGCCTTGGGTTTTCTTCAGCTCCCTGCAGATTGCCCTGGACTGATCACAAAATGTATAGGTTTTAGTCTCCTGTGCTGATAATGGCCATGTATCTGGTGGTAAATGAACTCAGCCTCAAAATGCCTCTTACAGTACTAGAGCTCCAAGAAGACAATTTGTGATTTTGTGATCATCCTCAACAAAGTCATACAGAGGGTCCCTGTGTATCCCATTACTGCCCTAACGGCAGGGCCTACAAAGATGACTTTCAGTTCCGTGAAGAAAAAGTACATCCCTCACAAAAGGGCAGAACACAGCAAGGGACACAATAAATAGCAAATGAGGATAGAAGGTGATACTATCCAATAGATACATAATACCAGCCAGAGAGGTAATTCTGATTTTTCTAATGGGTTAGAAAAGGGAAAAAGAAAAAAAAATGAACTGAATTTTGGCAATATATTTTATTTAATCCAATATTCAGGATAGTCTTTCTTTAACATGTAATCAGTATAGGAATTATTCACTAGCAAGTTTACATTCTTTTTACCAAGTCTTCAGAGCCTAGTAGGTGTTTTTCCATTTTCACCACCTCTTGCTTTGGATCAACCAAGAGGAGCACCAGGGGAAGCCCAGAGCTTGGGAAGGAGGAGGAGGAGAAGGAATGGGATAAGTGAGAGAAGCTTGAATAGGAGCACCGGGGCCCTTGGACACAAGTTACAGGTTGATGTACAGTTGTTAGCATGAATGCAACATGGCAAAGCTGATGATTTAGGGAAACTGCTGAGTGTCAGATCACAGGATCCAGGGGTGTGAGGGATGAGGGAGAGCCCCCAAGAGGCTTCATATGAAGTCTGGGGTTTAGGGGCCTCAACTTGGATAGTGGTCATGGACAAAGCAAGGAAGAAATGACCTGAAAGAAGAAATGTGGAGCTGGGTGCAGTGGCACACACCTGTAATCCCAGCAATTTGGGATTACAAGTCTCCCTACTTGTTTATCTTCTGCCTCTATACCCTTAGAAAGCAAGCTCCACAGGCAAAGGCACTTTGCTGTGTTCATAGCTGTATTCCCTGGCCCTCCAACGGAAAGCAACCTGAAATTCATGTTTGAACAATGTATCAAGAGACTTTAGATGGAGAGAACAGCATCGGTGACATAGGACCCTGTGCCTAGTTTCTGGCCTTCTTTATTATGTCAGAAATACAATTTTGTATTTCTTTTTATATAATTTGTACAATGGAATAATATTGGTTGTATTAAATTTAATACTACACTCTATTTATTAATGATATATTAAAATATTTTAGTCAATGTAATAAATTTAATTCATATTTAATTGATATACCTATCCTATATAAAAGTAGAGATATGAGCATGAATATGAATTAAATTACATCATGATTACATTGAATAATAATTATGTAACATGTGATGTGTGTAAATGACATTATGATTGATATATATATATATATATATATATATATATATATATATATATATATTAAGCTTTTTCATTTGGAAGCATGTTATTGAGACTTAACCTTTTCTTTTGTTAAATTTAGCTCTGGATTGGTGGTTTCCACTGAGGGCAATTTGGTTCTTTGGAAATTACTGGGACACACTGTAGGTAGCCACAGCTGTAGGTATGCTACTGGCACCTATGTGTCAGAGGCCAAGGATACTGATCAGACCCTCCAAAATGCATAGGACAGGCCCAGTCACAAACACAAAACAAAACCATTTTATTTTAGTAAAACAAAACTATTATTATTTCTACTATATAAAATACCAACAAACACTTAACTTTGAAAGAAAGCATATGACAATCACTAATAAAACAAACTATTATTATTTCTACTATATAAAATACCAGCAAACACTTAACTTTGAAAGAAAGCATATGACAATCACTACTAAAACAAAACTCTTATTATTTCTACTATATAAAATACCAACAAACACTTAACTTTGAAAGAAAGCATATGACAATCACTACTAAAACAAAACTCTTGTTATTACTACTATATAAAATGAAAACAAACACTTAACTAAGCTAACTGAGCCCATGGGCCACCTTCCTGGTGAGCCTCCTCCCAGGGAGAAGGCAGCAGAGGGCTGGCAGGGGAAAGTCCAGGGTTGTGATCTGAATAGTCTCTTTAGAGTTTGGGCTCCTCAGGGAAGGGAGAGGAGGTCTGGGGGTGGCAGACCTGTCAGGCAGAAGCAGTCCAAGTGAGCTGTGGGCTCAGTGAGTCCTGTCAGGTAGAGGGGCCTGTAGGATAAAGGGACTGTGGCTTTGAGTCTCAGAGGAGGGTGGCATGGCTGTGACTCTTAGGAGCCAAGGAGGTGAGCGGGCTGAGTGTGCTCAGGCTCAGCAGGACCCTCCTGGTGTGGCCCCTGGGAAGGGGAGGAAGGCCTAGGCTCCTGGGACAGTGGGGCATCTGCTCCCGGGCCTGCAGCAGGGGCTGTGAGCCCATGTCCTGGGCTGGCCTGGGAGCTGGGGCCGGTGGGGCAGGGGCCAGGGAAGGCCCCAGGAAGGCTGGAGGGCAGGCCGTGGCTCAGTCTCTTCCTCACAGAGGCAGATGCCCTGGAGCGGACGCTTCTCTTCAGCGGCCCAGGCCTGGGCAGGAATGACGGCTCCACTCCGTTTCTGATGACCGGCCTGAAGGCAGATGGTCTGCGCTTTGGGCTCTGCCGCTTCCTCTTGGGCTCAGGTTCCTCAAACCACACGGCTCCATCAAACTTCCTTTTCCCTTTGTTGCACTGGCTGAGGTTCTTTAGCACTGTCTCCTTGGCACAGGGGTCCGGGGCCGGCTGGGGCGGTGGGCACCTGTAGAGGCTCCCTGGACCCTCGGGATTCGTTTGGACTTTGAAAGGGCTGTGGGGCCAACCTGGGTCTGGGGCGTGGCGAAGTCTGCGCTTCATGCCTCCGTAGCGGACCTTGGTAAGTTGGGGTATCAGGAGTAGCCCGGGGGGCAGCCTGTGCGGACTGTACCTCGCAGGCGGGGTGCCCACTGCCCTCCTGCCTCGGGTGTGGTCCCCACTGTGCAGAACCTTGTGGAGGGCTTGGGAGCGATCCCGGGGCTCTGGGTGTCCCGGGGCAGGTTTACAGATGCCAGGGTCCTGGGGGCGGGGGGCAGGCCTGGGCCAGGCCTGGGCCTCAGAGGGCGGTGCTCCTGGGTGATTCTCCTGGGCCTCAAAGGGCGTGCTGCTAGGGCCGCCCTGCGTGTGCCCAGGTACCTGTGCAGGCACCTGCTCAGGTAGAGTCCCATGAGAGTGGTGGAGCAAGATCAGTGTCTTTGAGTAGGGATCCTTTCGCAACGTGTGTGGTCGCAGCCAGACAGGAAACAAGTGACAGTTGGGGCAGACAAAGCGCGTGGGGTGCCCTTTGCGGGGATCTGGCACCCGCCAGGCTCCTGCCCCAAGGACACGAGGACAGCATGAGGCAGAGTGGCACGCGGGGCGCCCCATGCTATCTGGAGCGCAAGGAAAGCTCAAGCCTCTCTCCTCCCCATTGCTGCTCTCAGACACAGCCCTGGGCAGAGGGTCCTCGCACAGATCCAGGAGGAGAGTGAGGATGATGCAAGGTGAGTGACACACCATGGGACAAGCAGTTTCGTCACATGATTTGTTTTTGTCAGGCCTCAAGGAGGCCCTCAAGACACGGGGGGCGCGTGTTAAGAAAAAGGACTTAAAATTATTCTTTTCATACATAGGAGAATTGTGTCCATGGTTTCCCCTTGAAGGGACCATTGATGGTAAAAGATGGCTTAGAGTAGGAGAATGTTTAAAAGATTATTATGAATCCTTTGGCCCAGAAAAGGTGCCTGTTCCCACCTTTTCTTACTGGAATTTAATTAATGAAATTCTTAAAAGTTCACCCTTTGACAATGGTACCTTAAAACTTGTCAGGATTGGGGAAGAGGCTATGCAAAAGACCTCTCGTCCCTCTTGTCCCCCCTCGGCATGCCCTTCAGTTAGTATAGACACAGATCCTTCTCAGTCTCCCCAGGACCCTGGGAGCCTTCCTGGTCCCGCTCAAAATCCCACCCTAATGAATAAGGCCCCAATGGCTACCAACCACCTTTATCCAGTTTTAAATCCCGGAGACACATTGACCCCTGGGAAGGAGGCTACCTTGGAGAAGGAAGCAGCTCACTACCATTCAGAAGATCCACCAACTCTCAGGACCCCGCCACAGTCTATAGGACTTACACATCCCCCTCCCTCCTATATCCCTCCTGCCTTTTGTGCTCCGGCCCTTCAGGGGCCAACTGCCCCCTCAGATATTTTTTCTCCACTTCCCCTGCCTAACCTGGCTCCCTTGCGAGAGTCTCTCCAACATAGACGGGAACAGATCCAACTCTTAAAAGAATTAAGATCCCTTGACTCTGAACTCCGCTCATTAGCCTTAGGCACGGAGTCAACCCGAGCTGGCCCAAGGCGGTCCAATACGTAGGCTAAGCCGCACCATCGGCCTGTTCTCGCCTTCCCAGTCACCCGCAGTCAGGCAGATAAGCCCGCCCAGGCTGAGGACAAAGACTTAGAGGAGGATCTAGAGGAGGAAGCAGGGGAAACGGATCAAGGGGATGAAGCAGGGGGAGGGCAAGAGGAAGAGCAGGACTCAGAGGATGAGGAGTTCAACCCTGGGCAGGAGGGAACCCAGAGTGTTTACAAAAAATTAAGCCTGCGTTTTCTCGAAAAACTTAAAAAGGCTTGTACTCACTATGGACCCACTGCGCCCTACACATTGGCTTTACTAGAGAGTCACAGCGCACAATGGCTTACTCCCAATGATTGGAAATTTTTAGCCCGAGCCACCCTCAGTGCCGGAGACTTCCTGTTATGGAATGCAGATTTTAAAGAGCATTGTCGGGAAACTGCTCAAAAAAATTTAACTAAGGCTTCCTCTAAATCCTGGACTTATGTTAAGCTAGTGGGCAATGCGCCTTTTGACACTAACCCTAAACAGGCGCGTTTCCCTGCTGGACTCTTGGCGCAGATTCAGACAGCTGGCTTACATGCTTGGAGGCGCCTCCCTCAAAAGGGCTCGGCTACCACTTCCCTGGCAAAAATTCGACAAGGGCCTGACGAGCCTTATAGCGACTTTGTTGCCCGGCTTAACCTAGCCGCGGAGCGCCTGCTTGGACCAAGCAAAAGCGAAAGCACCTTTGTAAAACATCTTGCCTTTGAAAACGCCAACCCGGCATGTCAGGATGTTCTTCGACCACATAAGGATAAAGGGGAACTTTCTGACTTTATTAGACTCTGTGCCGGGGTGGGTGCAGCCCATGCCATGGGTCTCGCCATAGGTGCTGCCTTTACCAAGGTCTTTCCCAATCCTGGCTCACGTACTTGCTTTACTTGTAAACAACCTGGCCATTTTGCACGGGAGTGTCCGACAGGCAAACAAAGCCCTAGGGATAGCGTCTCCTCAAACCGGGACTAAAACCACCCCCAGCCACCCTTTGCCCTAGATGTGGTAAAGGTCGTCACTGGACCAGTGAGTGTAGATCTAAGATGCCCTTGGACAGCCTATTTCTTCCCGCTTCTTGGGAAACTCCCTCTTCCTTACCTGCACTTTAAGGATTACTCCACCTCTGTCTACTTAAAAAAGGGACAATAAATGCAGTAATGTGTTGATATTATAGATTGTTTCTTCGGGATGATCTTGGCTAAATGTGTATCTAAAAGATGATTTTTTATTGTAACAATCTGATATCTGAATGGGTTTCTAAAGCATTGCACAATCTTGCAGTTAAAAGTTGGGTTTAAGTAATTGTTTAGTTTGTGATTTCAGATAGTTCATGCTAAAAAACTTAAATACTTAAGATGGAAAATTAAAGAACTCTACTTCCAAGTTGGCAAGTAACTCCCAATCATTGAGTTTTATTTTTTCATCATTTTTGAACTGGGTAGCCTAAAAAGAGTTCATTAGGTGTACCAGTATATTAACTTGGGCAAAAATAATAAATTATGATATGATATCTGTTCCCCTCAGTGTATAAGATTCAAAAAAAAAACTGTTAAATTAAAACGTTAGTCTGGCTTATTGAAATGACATTAATTAGCAACAGTCTTGGGAATTTTCAAAGCTTAATTTTGGATATACATGGTAGTGTGTGGATTTTTTTTTTCCAGGTGATTTAATGTAACTTAATAGTACTTTAGGAACTTCAGAACAAAGAAAGTAGCTTAATGATCCTAAAGAAATTTCTTCTGATGGTAGAGATCCTATTTTCAGTTTTGTGTGAGCAAGTTTTCTAGTGTAGAAAGATATAAGAATATAAAAATTTGAGAATTACATCTTAAACTTGTATCATAATTTTCAACATCCAAACCTGAAAATTATGACTTATGGTTAAAATGCCTTAGGCATGAGGTTTCTGCTCAGAATTCCAGTTTTCCCATTTCCTTCCAGACCTCATCCAGGACTTAAGTTGATATGCAAATAGAAGAAGCCTGGAGTCTGCTCAGTAGGAGATAGATCTGATGATAGACCTAACCTGATCTTTTCTTAAAATTGGGCATCTCGCCATAAAACCATAAAAAGATAATTTCAGCTTTACTATAAATTACTGCAAATTCTGAACCTGCTTGGAATGCCTGCCCGTGCCTTGAACTCACCCATACCTGGCTCTCTGACCAGATAGCAGCCCTCTCTGAAACTTAGTGACACCTCATAAATATTGGCCTACCCTGGCCAGACAACAACCTTCTCTGAGGCTCTAATGGTCCTCATAAATTCTGATGTTGGGGCCAACAACAACAACAACAACAACAACAACAAAATGTAAAACTACCATTAGTGTGATGCTTGTCAGAGTTCTGTTATCTGTAACCCCCCTTTGTGTAACTTTCTGGGCTATAAAGCTGGGCTGTAGGAAAGGTGGGGGCTGTCTTGTTCCCGCCGTTTTGGGAGGGAGAGGCAGCCCGGCCGGTCGAAATAATAAGCTTGCTTTAATTTGATTTTAATTGGAGTCAGTTGTCTTTTCTTGCATCCTGGTCTAACATTTTGGAGTTCCCCAGCGAGATGACCCTGCCCGACCAGATCACAAGACCAGACTGCTGAAAATTCTGAAGCCGGCCTTCGCTCCAGGGCTCGGGGCTGGAGAGCCACTCTAGAGGGTGCGCAACTTGAGACGTTCCAAGGCCTCGGAGTGAGCCTTCAGTCCCAGGAGCACTGCAGTGAACTGCCGCACTAAAACTATCAGCAAGCACCTGGTGGAGGAGGCCTCCATAGGTAAGTTAGGCGCGATACAGAATAATACCTATGATATTGATGTTGGAGTTACTTCCTTTGGAAATTGCTCAACAGTAAAAAATTATTCCTCACCCACCCCATCTCTTTGTCCCCCCAATGGCACAGTTTTTATGTGTGGAGGAAACTCGGCCTTCCCCAGGCTTCCAGAGAATTGAACCGGTGGCTGTGTTCTTGCCTTATTACTCCCTGATATAACTATTGTCCCAGGAGATGAACCTCTACCCATTCCTAGCCTAGACACCTTAGTCAAAAGACACAGGCGGGCAATACAGGCCTTACCACTCCTTGCCAGCCTTGGAATAATAGCTGCTGTAGGCACAGGTACAGCTGGCTTAGGCACGGCTATACACTCCTACCGCCGCCTGTCTCAACAACTTATAGATGATGTACAAACTTTATCAGGAACCATTAAAGATTTACAGGACCAAATAGACTCCCTGGCAGAAGTGGTCCTTCAAAACAGACGAGGCTTAGATCTGCTGACAGCTAACCAGGGAGGTATTTGCTTGGCCTTAGGGGAACGATGCTGCTTTTACGCCAATAAATCAGGCATAGTACGGACTAAAATTAAGCAGCTTCAAGAAGATTTAGAAAAGAGACGAAGGGAACTATTTGAAAACCCCCTCTGGACTGGGCTTAATGGACTTTTACCCTACCTTCTTCCACTATTAGGCCCTTTGTTGGGTTTACTTTTAGTGGTGTCCATAGGACCCTGTGTTATAAACAGGCTGGTACAATTTATTAAAGAACAGATTAATATTTTGGCCTCTAAGCCCATACAGGTTCACTATCATCGTCTGGAGATGGAAGACCGCGCTGCCAACATTTAAAAGGATGTTCTACCCTTCTCACAGGCTTATTTCTTAAGTTTACATCCCCACAGATCCCCCCTTTCTTAAAAGTGTCTTTTTACCTGAACTCAAACAAGACTAAACCAAAAAATAAATGGTATTTACTAATTACTGGCCAGTCATCCTTTTAGGACTCTTGCTTTTCTTAGATTCTGTATTTTTTGAGCTCATAATTTTGATCCTACAGACAAGTTAATGTTTTCTGATCAGTCCTATTTTTGTTCAGCTGTGGAGTTTTTAAACATTGCAATGGAGATTTCACCTCAAAAAAACGGCTACAAGGCCTTGTATATGTGTGCACACTTGTGTTATGTGTTGTATGTCAGTATGTCTGTATGTGTGTATATGACAATTGGCAGATATGTGAGGAGCGCTCAGAAAAAAAAAAAGTAAATAAATAAATAAAATATAAAAATAAATAAACAAATAAATATGGATCCAAATATCTTTGATTCACGTGATTCAAATGGTTCAATTTCAATTGGGTAAACAGATAAAAGTAAAGATGTCTTTAAAATTAAGCTTATAAGTTTTTCTAGGTGTTCAACAATAAAACCTAACAAAATGTTGATGTCTATAAAATAATTGCTTAAATTCAGAAAGTTACAAGTATTGTTTCATAATGTGAATAAAAAAGAAGGTTAACAGATGGAAAAGAAAAACTAAAAGGTTCTAGACATGGATTTAATAGAGGAAAAATGTGTTTCTGGATAAAAAGTCTATATGATTGAGTTAACAAAAGGGTTTAAGTAAGTGATAAAAAAGGTCTGTGTAAATGTGTAAGTTTTTGAACAAGTGATCTTAAAGAAATTAAAAATTATACAACTATGGTTAAACAATAGCTGTTATTTTTCAATATTGTAATGTTATTTCTTTAAGAACCAAACTTGGTTAATATAAAATCATCAATGTAATTATGGTGCTATTAATTCATATCTTCCAGGTATACAAGTCTGTAAGGTAGAAGCTTCAAAAGAGCATTATATCAAGCTGGTGTTCTGAAGTTGTATGGTAATTTTAGGCTTAAAAGAAAAACATGTTGGAGATTTATTTATATCATTTGTGTTCTCTAACTGGATTTGTTATCAATAAGATATGTAAAGTTCTATGTTACTTTACACTGAGATACAATTCAAATGTATTTTTAAGTTAATGAGAGCCTAATCTGTGTAAAGGTTTTATTGTACAACACAAAAGTATTTTGCTACTTTTCAAAAAAAAAAAAAGGGGGGGGGGAGGTTAGAAGTTTTTAGCCTTTAATTCATGTTTTAGATGTGATATTATGTTGTGTTAGCTAATATTCATGTAAACTTGAACAACAATTTATGTAAGCTTTGTAAAATGATGTCTAAAAAACAAAGATCAGCTTCAGAACTATAGTGCTTAAGATTTATGAAGAGCCCGAGACTATGGAAGAAGTAGGCCAGATTTCAGTACATTTAAAGTTGTGTCCAAAAGTTGGTTTTTGCCAAGATTACTAGGATCTCAAACAGGGGATTATAATGTACAACCCTGCCAAAATTCGAGGTAGCTATTATATAAACTAAATATGTTTTTACCTTAGTTAATCTTAGTTTGTAGTTTGCCTATAGATGGTTTAAAGATTGCCTGTTAATGTTTTGCAGAGGTACTACTTTAAGAACTCACGACCTGGGTTAATTTAAGATAATGAGTTACAAGGAGCCATTACCTACAGGATAGAGAGATAGCCTTATATTAAGAGTACAGGGCTTTAATGGCTGTTAATTTATTTGCTGGATGTTTAGGATCAAGTTTTAAAATTAAAAATTTGGCTCTTGCCCTCTGAATCAGTCTGAGTCAGGGAATAGGGGACTTCTTCAAAGAGCTTTGTAACTCTGGGCCACATAACTTCCCGAGCAGGGAAATTAATGAGACCAATGGAGAACAGAAAGCCAATTAGTGCATTTGCTGTGAAGAGGAGGGTCATCAGATAAGGGAGACATCCCTGATGCTTCAGAGGGAAGCCATATGGTCAAGCAAGGCCTGGACCCATCCTAGCGCAAATGGCACTAGCAGAACTGAAAAGCTGCTGTAAGTTCCCGAGGACTCCCAGGGAAACTCGGCTGACTGTTAACAATAGATAAAAACAAAAGTCAATTTGACTTGCTTCATCCTAAACACTTAGCAAAGACAGTCAAAGCCAAAACACTGCTATTTCTGAGTATTTTAAATAATAATAATAGTTAAATGTAACTTCCAAGAAATAGTAAACTGGAACTGCAAAAGAGATTCTCAGACAGGAATGCCTGATAACCATCAAAAGGGACTGCCAGAATAGTTTTTAGTTTAAGGCCTTTATTTCTAACCTACACAGGTAGGCTTAATGTTTGCTAGTATGGTTATCTAGCCCTAAGTAACAGAATTAAAGATTTCTCTATTAGACACAGGCTGGTAAGGTATGGTCAAATATTTTATATAAGTAAGGGGGAGATGTCAGGGACCAAAAGGGAGTTCTCCTTCAAAGAATAGCCTGACAGTGCCAGGGACCAAAAGGGAGTTCTCCTTCAAAGAATAGCCTGACAGTTACAAGAAGCAGCCCCTGGGAGACATCTTGCCTGAGACACCCCTGCAGCCATCTATCTCCATGAGACAGCCTATGGCCATTTGTCTTCCTGAAGCATCCTGCGTTATCTCACCATATGAAGACTTCTAGCAACTGCCGATAAGACAGCTTCCCCATCCCCAGCCCATAAATACCCCTGTGTGAACAATAAAAGTTTGCAGCTTGATCAGAACTACTGTCTTGCTGTCTCCTTTCGTGTCTCTTGTCCCTTCATTCCTCCCCATCTAGGTTCGCTGCCCACGTTGATGTGTCCTGCTGGTCGGGACATTTCTACTATATAAAATACCAGCAAACACTTAACTTTGAAAGAAAGCATATGACAATCACTAATAAAACAAAACTCTTATTATTTCTACTATATAAAATACCAACAAACACTTAACTTTGAAAGAAAGCATATGACAATCACTACTAAAACAAAACTCTTGTTATTACTACTATATAAAATGAAAACAAACACTTAACTAAGCTAACTGAGCCCATGGGCCACCTTCCTGGTGAGCCTCCTCCCAGGGAGAAGGCAGGAGAGGGCTGGCAGGGGAAAGTCCAGGGTTGTGATCTGAATAGTCTCTTTAGAGTTTGGGCTCCTCAGGGAAGGGAGAGGAGGTCTGGGGGTGGCAGACCTGTCAGGCAGAAGCAGTCCAAGTGAGCTGTGGGCTCAGTGAGTCCTGTCAGGTAGAGGGGCCTGTAGGATAAAGGGACTGTGGCTTTGAGTCTCAGAGGAGGGTGGCATGGCTGTGACTCTTAGGAGCCAAGGAGGTGAGCGGGCTGAGTGTGCTCAGGCTCAGCAGGACCCTCCTGGTGTGGCCCCTGGGAAGGGGAGGAAGGCCTAGGCTCCTGGGACAGTGGGGCATCTGCTCCCGGGCCTGCAGCAGGGGCTGTGAGCCCATGTCCTGGGCTGGCCTGGGAGCTGGGGCCGGTGGGGCAGGGGCCAGGGAAGGCCCCAGGAAGGCTGGAGGGCAGGCCGTGGCTCAGTCTCTTCCTCACAGAGGCAGATGCCCTGGAGCGGACGCTTCTCTTCAGCGGCCCAGGCCTGGGCAGGAATGACGGCTCCACTCCGTTTCTGATGACCGGCCTGAAGGCAGATGGTCTGCGCTTTGGGCTCTGCCGCTTCCTCTTGGGCTCAGGTTCCTCAAACCACACGGCTCCATCAAACTTCCTTTTCCCTTTGTTGCACTGGCTGAGGTTCTTTAGCACTGTCTCCTTGGCACAGGGGTCCGGGGCCGGCTGGGGCGGTGGGCACCTGTAGAGGCTCCCTGGACCCTCGGGATTCGTTTGGACTTTGAAAGGGCTGTGGGGCCAACCTGGGTCTGGGGCGTGGCGAAGTCTGCGCTTCATGCCTCCGTAGCGGACCTTGGTAAGTTGGGGTATCAGGAGTAGCCCGGGGGGCAGCCTGTGCGGACTGTACCTCGCAGGCGGGGTGCCCACTGCCCTCCTGCCTCGGGTGTGGTCCCCACTGTGCAGAACCTTGTGGAGGGCTTGGGAGCGATCCCGGGGCTCTGGGTGTCCCGGGGCAGGTTTACAGATGCCAGGGTCCTGGGGGCGGGGGGCAGGCCTGGGCCTCAGAGGGCGGTGCTCCTGGGTGATTCTCCTGGGCCTCAAAGGGCGTGCTGCTAGGGCCGCCCTGCGTGTGCCCAGGTACCTGTGCAGGCACCTGCTCAGGTAGAGTCCCATGAGAGTGGTGGAGCAAGATCAGTGTCTTTGAGTAGGGATCCTTTCGCAACGTGTGTGGTCGCAGCCAGACAGGAAACAAGTGACAGTTGGGGCAGACAAAGCGCGTGGGGTGCCGTTTGCGGGGATCTGGCACCCGCCAGGCTCCTGCCCCAAGGACACGAGGACAGCATGAGGCAGAGTGGCACGCGGGGCGCCCCATGCTGTCTGGAGCGCAAGGAAAGCTCAAGCCTCTCTCCTCCCCATTGCTGCTCTCAGACACAGCCCTGGGCAGAGGGTCGTCTCATCTGTGTCTACATTTCTATCTGACATTGCCAGGGAAAAAATACAAAAATTTCTCCAGGGCTGTAGCTGTAGCTCAGTGGTGGAAAACTTGCCTGGCATGTGTGACACACTGGGTTCCATCCTGAGCATCATATAAAAATAAATAAATAAAGGTATTGTGTCCAGAGACACACCCACATCAATACAGTCATATGATACTAGCAAAGGCACCATAAACATTCATTGGAGAAAGCATAGCCTCTTCAATAAACGGTGCTGGGAAAACTAGAAATCCAAATGTAGTAGATTGAAATTGAACCCCTATATCTCACCCTGCACAAAACTCAAAGTGGATCAAGGACATAGGCATTAGACCAGAGACCCTGCTCCTACTAAAAGAAAATGTAGGCCCAACTCTCCATCATGTCCACTCAGGAATGGACTTCCTCAATAAGACTCCTAAAGCACAAGAAGTAAAATCAAGAATCAATAAATGGGATGGCATCAAACTAAAAAGCTTCTTCACAGCAAAGGAAACAATCAATGTGAAGAGAGAGCCTACTGAATGGGAGAGAATCTTTGCCACCTACCCCTCAGAGTATTAACTTCCAGGATATACAAAGAACTGAAAAAATTTAACACCAAGAAAACAAATAACCTAATCAATAAATGGGCAAAGGAACTAAATAGACACTTCACATAAGAAGAAATACGATCAGTCAACAAATATATGAAAAAATATCCATTATCTCTAGTTATTAGAGAAACGCAAAGTAAAACTACACTGAGATTCCATCTCATTCCAGTCAGAAGGGCAACTATCAAGAATATACATAACAATAAATGTTGGAGAGGATGCGGGCAAAAGGTACACTCATACATTGCTGATGGGACTGAAAATTGGTGCAACCACTCTGGAAAGCAGTATGGAGATTCCTCAGAAAACTTGGAATAGAACCACCATTTGACCCAGTTGGCCCACTCGTTGGCATATTCCCCAAAGACTTAAAATTGGCATACTATATTGATGCAGCCACATCAATGTTTATAGCAGCTCAACTCACAATAATCAAGCTATGGAACTAACTTAGGTGCCCTTCAACAGATGAATGGATAAAGAAAATGTGATATATATATATACACAATGGACTATTAGCCATAAAGAAGAATGAAATTATGGAATTTTCTGGTAAATGGATGGAACCAGAGAATATTGTGCTAAGTAAAATAAGCCAATTCCAAAGAACCAATGGTCAAATGTGCTGTCTGATATATGGATGCTAACCCACAGCAAGGGAGGGTAGGGAGAGGAAATATAGAAGTTCGTTGGATTCGACAAAGGAAAATGAAAAAGAAGGGAGGAGAGATGGAAATAAAAAAACTAGAAGAATGAATGGGACATAACTTTCTTGTGTGTACATATGAATACATGACCAGTGTAACTCCACATCATGCTCAACCATAAGAATGGGATCAAAATTGTAATGGGTTGCACTCCTTGTATGTATAAACACACTCTACCGTCTTGTATATCTAAAAACAACAAATAAAAATTTAAGGGCTGGGAATATAGCTCAGTTGGTGGAGTGCTTGCCTCGCATGCGCAAGGCCCTGGGTTCAACCCCCAGCACCAACACACTCAAAAAATTTAAGAAGAAATTAATTTAAAAAAATAATTTTCTCCAGATAGCTATTGACAAAGGGTGCTCTCTTTCAACATTGTAAAAATGAGCATAATACAATGGGATGCTCTTTTGAAGAATAAGAAATAAAACTAATTTTATCAGTAACATGATAGATTTGTTTCATTCTCGTGGGATATCACTTTTTGCAATTTAGTTCTTAAGGAAATAATGAAAACTGTCCAGGATTATGTTTTAGCACTGGCAATGTTGATTTTATATAGACTGTCCTGTAATTTTCAGTTTATACATTCATCCATGTATTTATGGTTTCCTCTCTGAACACTAGTGCTATTTCTCTTCTTTTATTTATTTTTGTTTTTACTTTTGGGTAATCTTGGAGTACAGTGAGGCACATTTCCCACTAGTAGTTGAAAACTTCTAACTTCGAAAACAAATTGTCAAGCTGGGGCTGTAGCTTGGTGGTGGAGCACTTGCCTCGCGAGTGAGGTACTGGGTTTGAACCTCAGAACCACATAAAAATAAATCAATAAAATAAGTTGTGTACTTCCACAGTAAAAAAAAATTATTAAATTGTCCAAGGGCTGCTAATTTATTATAATACTTATATTATAATTATATTACATATTATATATCATATTATTATAATTAATTTGGAAGTCTGTTAAGCAGTATTTTTTGAGAACATTTCACTCAAAAGCATGTGTGTAACTGGGAATTCCCAAATACCAAAATGGAAGGGAGAAGGGCCAAAAATACAAGCCAGATGGGCAACAAATTCAACTTAGGGCATTCATGTAGTCCAGATTTGAAGTGGAAGACTGAATGGTGAAGACACTGAATAGGCTTAATGAGGAAGTGCCAAAAGTTTTGAGTGTGGAGAGTACTAAGGGGACTTAGGGTGGGATGAGCCAGTGGGTGCAAGGGAATGAGATCCCTAACACTCTCGATTCCTTATGAGGTCACTTAGGGGCCAATTCCTTATTTAAGAAGTGATCTCCATCTATGTGATTTAGAAAAGAGAGTCCATGGTATCATTTTTTTCTAAAGCTAGTTTTCATGACAGAATGACTTCCTAGGTATATATATATATATCTGTTAAGAGAGTAAATGGCATCAAAGTGGACACTCTAATGCTTTGGGGCCTTGGCTTCTTATAGTATATCTTTCCCATGTCTCTAGAATTTTCCACATCTTTTTTATTGGTACTGAGGATTTAACCCAGGGGTGCTTAACCACTGAACCACATCCCAGCCCTTTTTATTTTTTGAGACTGGGTCTCACTAAGTTGCTGGGGGCCTCAGTAAGCTGCTGAGGCTGTCTGAAACTTGTGAGCCTTTTGCCTCAGCCTCTTGAGTCACTGGGATTACAGGTGTGCACCACCACATGGGGCTCACATCCTTTTTGTAACATAACCCGGTGGGTGTCATTCTGGCTTGTAAAGAGCCTTGACAAAACCCAGCCTTCTCCTGGTGAACTACATACAGTAGTATGTGAACCACCCTAAATGTGCTCTCTACTGGTAAACAAACCAGTGTTGATTAGAGACATTCTCACAGACACTGCAAACCCCTGACCCTTCTTCTCATGCAACAAGAGAGAAAGGATTTCACTGGTTAGTTGATGAAAGAGAATAGTGTATATCAGTTGTGTTCAGCCAGGGGTGCATTTTCAGTAGATATTAAAGGAGATCCAGAGACATTTTTGGTTGTTAGTATGCAGTGGGGGTGGGGTAGGGGATGGTAAGGTTCTACAGGCATCTAGTGGAGGCCTGTCATGCTCTTGAACATCCTGCACTGCACAGGATGGTTCCCACAGCAAAGAGTGATTTGGTCCCAAATATCAGTGATGCTGAGGTTAATACCCTTCCCACAGCTTCCCCCAGTGCTATCTTATATATCCATGATGCATCCATCTAACTAAGAAATTAACACGGGGTCAATACCAAGCTTTACACAGATCTTTTGATCTCTTGCTACTGTCCTTTTTTTTGGTTCCACATTTACTTCTCCTTGGTCTCTTCCACTCAGTTTTTCTGCTTTGGCCATGAGAAACATCTGAATGTGGAGGACTTCATCTTGGGGACTGGACAGGGACATGGGTCATTGTTCTTTACAGCCAGACAAATCAAGTCTCTATAGGACTTTTCTTGCTCCTTCCCTGTGGAGGTGACTATAGAAAAGAAGACTGCTCTGGGTGTTTTCACAAGGACTTGCAAGGAGTTGGTGTCAGGAACAAAGGAGGGGAAAGTAGTATGTTCCTGAGTCTGGAGTCCCAAGTGGCATGGCAGCAAAACTAGAGAGCTCAGTGCCCATCAATGCAGTCACGTCTGTGCCCTGCAGTGGGACCCAGGGCTGGGGGCTCTCTTAACACAAGCATCGTAAATGTCAAGTTCCTTACCTCGGCAGTGTTGAAGGAGAACCTGAACACAGGACACCTAATTACACTTCCTGGTACAAAGGGCCAATTAATGTCTGAAATTGGAAAATAAAGTATATTTCAAGTGAGCCGGAAAAAAATATTACCTTATGCTTAATTGATATGAAGGTATCTACTAATTCTTCTCTTTATGATGTTTGTGTAGCTAAGGAACAAGAAAAGAGAAAATATCAAAAACAACTGGCATCCCATGGTAGGACTGAAATGGAACATGAATTGAAATCAACCACCTGGTGATTATCTCAAATCAAATCATAATCTGAATGTACACTTAAACTGGCAATTTAGAAGGCTACAAGCATCACTGAATTTGCTTAGACACAAAACAGATGAGCAACGTACTTGCAGACATGTCTGCAGTTTGCAGGGAAAGGTGCCCCCACCTCTGTTTGTCTTCCCCTTGCCTCACCAGGCCTTGGGCCACAGGGGCTCTGGAAAGATGGGAAAGTTGGGCTTTTAGTGCAGGTCCCCAAGGCCTCAAGGGCCCATTCCAGAGGCCTAATAACCATGTTTTTGAGTTCTTCTTTCATGCTTGGACTTGTGGGACCTTGGTGATACCAGGGGTCTGTCTCTCCAGAGAACAACTGGGAGTGCACCTTTCACATGCAAACTTAGCCCCAACCATCCCCTTTTCAGGTTGTTTCACTGAAGTGATTATTTCTCTGTTCCAAGTAGTCAGGTATCAGACAACTAGGGAAGGGCCCTGGGCCCCAGTAGCTGAAATTATTCAAGTAGCCAAATACTAAATCCAGGTTACCCTGCCTTGCCTGTTCCTTGCCACAGAGACCCCAATAAAGGCTCTTGCCCACATATTGCCCTTGCCCTGGTGCTTCCTGACTGACCCTGCTGCTCCTCCATGTGGCCCTGCATGGTGTGCCATGCCTCCTACCTGGAGGGATCTTCTTCCTTCTTGAAGGTCATTCCCATCCTGCACATTTTCCAGACCTGATTACAACCAACCCTGGGTACCCTTAAAACACTAGGCCTCCAGAGTGGACCAAAGCAGGGAGTTCATGGGAAGCCTGCAGGACTCATGGGAAGCCTGCAGAGCTCAGAGTCCTCCTTTCCCCCAAACCAAGTGTGGTCTGAGAATCTGCAATTTACTTCTCCATTATCTAGCTGTGTGACCTGGCAGGACAGCATTTAACCTTGTGGAGCTTCACTATCTTCATCTGAAAAATGAAGACAATATTAGTGTCAGCAGAAAGCTCTTGGGAAGATACACTAAGCACTTGGCAAATATGGAGTCACACAGCACTCATAAATATTAGCTCCTTTGGTGATCATTTCCCATGGTTGTTTGCTTTTATTCTGTTTAAAATATACTCTTAAGGCATGGCACATTTTAGCCATTATTTACTTAGTTATTTGCTTTTATCCTCTTCTACCAGTGCTTAAAAACAGAAACATGATGCAAGACACATAGGTAATTTCACATTTCTAGTAGGCTCGTTCAAAAAGTAAAACAAAACGGGTGCAATTCATTTGAATAAAGTATTTTATTTTACCAAATATACTCAAAGTATTATCACTTCAACATGTAATCACTATGAACAATTATCAATGTGGCAGTTTCCCTTTTTTGTAGAAGTCTTGAAAATCTGTTGTATATCTTATACTATATCACATCTCAATTTGGTTGCTACATTTTCACCAGAAATACTTGATCTGTATTTAGATCTCAAAAAAAAAAATCAAATTTAAAAACATGTGTACACACATTGGAACTGGTTATAAGCATTCTTAAAACTTTTCCAATAACTGAGTTGAATTCTTAGAATTAAATGCAAATGAATTAAATTAAATAAAATTAAATCTTCATCTCCACAGTCACACTAACCACATTTCAAATGCCCAATATAGTAGTCACTGTAGTTTTAGACCATTTAAAATATATTTACAGGGCTGAGGTTGTGGCTCAGCAGTAGAGGGCTCACCTAATATGTGCAAGGCCCTGGGTTCGATCCTTAGCACCACATAAAAATAAATAAATAAAATAAAATAAAGGTATTGTGTCCAACTACAACTAAAAAATAAATATTTAACTATATATATATATATATATATATATATATATATATATATATATTTACAATGTTGTATATCAAGCATTCTCTGTATTACCAATTAACTGATCCCAGTGTTCTTAAAGTAAATTGCAATATTGCAACATTATCTTTTCACTCGGTGCTACAACTCATCACTTAAAGTTGGTTTTGTTTTTTTGTTGTTTTTTTTTTTTTTTTTTTTAACCTTTAAAAGTGACTTGGCCATTTTCTTCCAGTATGGCATCTTTGACGCTTTCGAATTTGACTTCACTCCAACACACCTAGTGCAGCTGACACAGGGTTAAAAGTGACCCTACAAGTTAGCTTCCAAATAAAATAACAACCTCAGTCAATATACTACATTTAATGGTATTTCTTAATCCCAAATAAAGCTATTGAGAAAACCATGATAATCAGGTGTAAAATGAGATTATGCAGACAGGGAAAATTTGGGCAAAAACAACAATCGATATTTTGGGAAAAAATGAAATTCATATAATGAGTATCCGTGAGGGATCAGCATTTGTTCATTCCCACCCCCGATGGGCATGATATACTAATAGCCCCAATCCATGTGCATCTAAAGCAGAGAAGTTGCTTCAGAGAAATGCATTATCCCTGTAAGAATTAGACAGGAATTATAGACATGAAGACACATTTCTTTTTTAGGGATGATCACATAAATTATTCTCTTTTGGATGTAACAGTTAAAACTAAATTACAGAAAAAAGTTGTAAGAATATCTATTTCTTTATGCACTCACTAATCCTTGGTAAATTATTCCTTGTCCATCACTTGTTACCTTCCTTTCTGGCCTCACTATCCTGAGCTATCTCAGTGAGACACCTCAAAGTCATGACTAATTTTACCTTCTGTTTTCTTAAAGAGAATCCCACTTCCATGTATTGCATTTATTGTAGAAATGCATTTTAAAACTTACTCTTTCCCTATTTCTATTGCCACAGCCTTCATTTAGGATCTTACCATCTCTCACTTGGATTAAATCTACCCTTGTAAATATTAAAAATAATTAAGAAAATGAGTAAGTGAAATTATACCACACCACTTTCTTGTTTAAAAATAACTCCTGGCTGATAATCTATCCATTAAGCTTCAAAGATCACCATTCTTCCTGCCTCTTCCACCTCGTACATTCTACAACCCAGCTACATCACTTTGCCTTTTGGCCATTTCCTGTGCATGCTACTCTATCTGCTTTTGCACTTACTTTTCCCTCAGTCTAGAATGCCCTCTTGGCTAACTCCTATTCATTCTTCAATACCCAATATAAACATCCCCTTTATAGTGAAATCATCATAGACTCCTCTGAGTAGTCTATATCACAAGCCTTCTTCTGTGGTCCCACAGCTCTTTGAGAAAACTTTCTCAAATCACACTCACTTTAAAATTCTAATTTTGGGTGTGCTCCTTTCACTAGACTTTGAAGTTGGGGTTATCAGGAATTGGAGTAGTATTCTTGGCATTTTGTGTAGTACCTGGCACAGGGGTGACACTCAGTAAGCATTAAATGACTAAATAAAAACGAATGACAAAATGCATAAATGTTATTATGTGTCTAAAATTATAAAATTCATTTTTAATTCCTAATTATCCTTTTGTTCTATATTGAAGTCTTATAAATTAAAATCTGGGGCTGGGGATGTGGCTCAAGCGGTAGCTCGCTTGCCTGGCATGCGTGCGGCCCGGGTTCGATCCTCAAAACCACATACAGACAAAGATGTTGTGTCCGCCAAATACTAAAAATAAATATTAAAAAAAAAATTCTCTCTCTCTCTCCCAATCTCTCTCTCTCTCACTCTTTCTTTAAAAAAAATAAATAAAATAAAATCTGATTAAACAATATTGCTATTTAATAGAGAAGTTATTTGTAAAATTGGCAATGGAAAATTAGCACATATTCAACACACACAAAGGAAATAGATTTCTGGCAAAGCTTTTATTTCATTTCATGTCCTATCTTCTACACCGATTATAAAATCTATACATAGAGATATATGTGCTTGTTAACAAAAAATATTGCCTATACAAGTAGAAGGAAATGTGCATAAAATTAGACAAATGGGAATGAAGGGAAGGGGGATGGGAATAGGAAAGACAGTAGAATGAATTGGATGTAACTTTCCAATGTTCATATATGAATACACAATCAGTGAAACTCCACATTATGTACAACTACAAGAATGGGATCCTAATTTTAATAAGTTATACTCCATATATGTATAATATGTCAAAATACAATCTACTGTCATGTACATCTAAAAAGAACAAATAAAAAAAGAAAAAAAAAACGCTTTAGGTTATATGTATAAGGTGAATACGAATAAAAAAATAGAATGTGGCTGGGGGATATAGCTCAGTGGTAGATAACTTGCCCAGCTTGTGTGAGGCCCTAGGTTTAATCCCTAAATCTGTAGGGGAAAAAAAAAAAAAAAAAAAAAAAAAAAAAAAAAAAACGACAAAGGGAATTTTTACATACATTCAAAATAGTCCATGGATGACCCATCAGTTCTCTGGCACATATGCAAAATAACTAAAACAAATGTCTGAAAGAGACATTTGTACTCCTATGTTCATAGCAGACAAAATGTGAGGGATAACAAGATGTGATTTATCCATACAATAGGATTTCATTCAGTCTTAAAAAGACTGCATGTTATATGCTACAACTAGGCCTTTACAAACAACTTCTTTTTTTTTTTTTTTGGTGGCAGACCAGGACACGTTACCACTGAGCTAGATCCCCAGCCCTTCTTTTATTTATTTATTTGGTACTAGGGATTGAACCCAGGGGTATTTTATCACTAAGCTACATTCACAGTCCTTTTTATATTTTATTTTGAGACAGGATCTTGCTAAGTTGCTTAGGGCCTCACTAAGTTGCTCAGGTTGGCCTTGAACTTGTGATCCTCCTTTATAAGCCTCCCGAGTTGCTGGGATTACAGGTGTGTGCTGCCCAGTCCAGTTTATTATTATTATTATTATTATTATTATTATTATTGAGGTGGGTGTCTCATCATGTGGCTAAAGGAAGCTAGCCTCCAACTTGAGATACTTCTGTCTCAGGCTCTTGAGTACTTGGGTTACCACTGTGCGCCACTGTACCTGGCTACAAATAGCTTCTCAAAAACATTATATTAAAAGAAATAAGCTAGTAAAAAAATACCATGATTCCACTCATAGGGGGTCTCTAGAATAGTAAGATCTACTGAGTCAGATAGATCTTACTTCCAGGGGCTGAGATTAAGGAGAATAGGGACTCATGTATAATGCATATAAAATTTCAGTTTTACAACATAAAAAGACTCCTGGATATAGATGGCAGTGATAGCTGCATAATAATGTGAATGAACTTAATATTACTTACCTGTATTCTTAAAAATGGTTAAGATGGTAAATGTTATGTGATGTGTATTTTACCATAAGTAAAAATAAGGCCAATAAGTTCTGTGCCACTGCTAACAGAGGGGTCCACACTGCCATGGAGAGAGACAGTGTGATGTGTCTGATGTTGACATGACACTCTTCCTTTATCTGCAAATAGAACCACCAGATCTTGTTCTTACCTGATTTGTCTGTAGAATCTTCAAATTCCACAAGGAAAGAGTACCCATTATTCCAGATGTGGAGGCAGGTGGCCTGGTCATAAGAGATGGTGAGGGGTTTTAAGCCAGGATCATAAACACTGTCCTTCCACCGGATATTGATGGGGACTGTCCATCACCCCCAGGAAGCAGGTCCACACTCTCCCAGAGTGGATGCACTAGGAGACAGCAGGGTGGGACCATTAGCAAGAGCAGGAGGCAGTCCCACTTGGGGAGAACCAGCACAGGCCAATGGCAACTGGAAGTATTCGGAATTAGCGACTCAGAGCCTCAACTGCCTGAAGCAGAGGATAAAGGCAAATCAGAGAGCACCTTGCATGGGCTCATGTCTGCCATCTTGAAAAGCCAACGTGTCCCAGTCTGCCTACTGATGTCCCCTGAACTCAGTGCTGTCAAGTCCTGTCACAACAGCAAAATGATTAGTGCCAGCAGCAAATGGGGTTTTCACAAGTGAATTTCTTTGTTTCACGGCTAATGTCCCAAGCCCCCAACTGGCTTTAAACACAAAGTCAAGTCAATTTAATTTCCAGTGACAGATTTCCTTTTGAGCCAAGGGAATGGGGGAAGAATTTTGGAAAGCAAACTTTCACCGAGTGCAGCGTCTTCAGCTGGGTGGCTAGGGTAAACTGCTGACATGCGCAGTGTGCACGCTGAGCTCACCCCTGCGCCAGCCATCAGGCAGCCGCCCTGCAAGGCCAGGGCGAATATCAACATTGCCCAGGTCCCTCAAGTTCCCGGCCTGTCACTCAAATGTGGACGTCATCTATTATGGTGTGTACACATGGTTTGTCCCCCACAGCCACTGACTCTGTGACCGATGCTGACTCTTTCCCACAGAATCAAGCCCCAGGGCTTTGCAGCAATAAATATCAGTGGACTTCCTGCTAACAGAGACCTGTTGAGACACCCACATGTGATGAATGGAACCCTCATCTAGTGGTTTGGGGTGGGCCAGTTCCCAGCCCTGTAGAAGCATCGTGGATAGGTAGAATCAAAACCAACTGGAAATGTGAATGGACAGAAGTCATTGCCAATGGCCCCTGCATCTTGCCCCACCACTAAGAATGAGTAAGGGTTTGACTAAGATAGCTGTTCTGTTATCCAGTCCATTGCCCTGTGTCAGGGGCATCCTACTTTCATAAAGAACAGAAACATGCCTCTACTCTTCTGATAGAAAAGACATTTCTCTTGCTTTGCTAACTGCCCAAAGACAAAAATTCAAAGTTTTGGCTTTGTTATTTTGGAGGGGGTGGGGTATAAAGGTGCCCCAGCAGCTCAGCAGCATAGACAGTGAGTCGTGTTCTGGAAGTCTCTTGACCAGTGGTTCTCAACAGGGGCAGTGATACTGTCTCCAGAGAACGGTTAGCAATGTCTGGAGACATTTTTGGTTGTCAGAACTAGAGGGTGATAGTGCCCTCTAGTGGGTAAACACTAGGAATGACCCACAGTCACAGTTGAGAAATCCTGGTCTATGGAAACTTAGAATATTCTTCTTTTTAAAATCCCTTCCTATAGTATAGTATTCTTTTATCTCTAGAGAGATCGGAACCTAATGTTTTAATTTTTCTCCTATTCCTTAGAGAAGATGTATTATTTCCTATTTCAGAAACCTAAAATAGAAAATGCATTTAAGCTGGCATAATAGTTAAACATTATAATATGACCAAAATGCAGAGTCCTTCTAGAAAGCCCTCGAATAGTCTTGATTTTCTTTTAAAGATGCCTGACACAAAGAGATCACACATCTTCTACTCTGTGATATTGAGGCTGATTATTAGCAAATTCACACTCTTCAGAGAATCTCAGGATTCTCCTATCTCAGCCTCCCAAGTTGCTGGGATTACAGGTGTGGGCCACTGCACCCAGCTCCACATTTCTCTTTCAGGTCATTTCTTCCTTGCCTTGCCCATGACCACTATCCAAGTTGAGGCCCCTAAACCCCAGACTTCATATGAAGCCTCTTGGGGGCTCTCCCTCATCCCCTCCCAAGTAGGAGGAGAATCCTGAGTTCAAATCCAGCCTCAGCAATGGCGAGACACCAAGCAACTCAGTGAGACCCTGTCTCTAAATAAAATACAAAATAGGGCTGGGGATGTGACTCAGTAATTGAGTACCCCTGAGTTCAATCCCTAGTACTAAAAAAAGAAGAAGAAAGAAAAAGAAAGAAAGAAAAGAAAAAGAAATAATGTGGTAGGGCTGGGGATATAGCTCAACTGGTAGAGTGCTTGCCTCACATGCATAAGACCCTGGGTTCGATCCCCAGCACCAAAAAAAAAAAAAAGAAGAAGAAGAAGAAATAATGTGGAGATCAGTGGGGCAAGAGGAAATAAAACAAAAAGAAGGAGAATCCAACCTTCCCAGTGATGCTTTTCATTTTGAATTCCATACATGAGTATTGATGGACCACCAGCTTGTCTTGCAGAGCAGAGAGAGGCAGATAATTAATCACATGCACACAGTTGTAACTAAACCTGTGTAATAAGTGTTGCAAAGAAAAACATCAATGCTTTTTTTTAAAAATTATAATATGTGAGAATCATGTCAGAAGAGGATAGGAAGAGAAAGGAAATGGTGACTAGGCAGGAAGTAATAGGAGCAAGCAACCAGTGGAATGAGGGGAATTTGATTGGACCAAGCAGGAGGATCAGGAACTGAGGGGCTAAGGAAAGAATGAACTTTCCACATTTGAAGACCTGATGAAATACATGGCATAAGCATAAAATAAATGAAACCCAGAACTAGTCATATAATCAAACTAACTACATCCTTACCATGAAATCTAAATGGGTTTGGAGTTTTATTGCTCATCAGTGACAGATTACTGATGCCTCTTTAATTATATAATCACAGTCTCTGTTTCACTTTCTACATATGAGAAAATACTGAAATAAAGCCTCTGTTAAAACACATCATCCTCTTCCTATTGTATGGGAAAATATGAGCCAACAACCAAGAAATTGGCAGTTTGATTTTTAAATGGAGGAAAAACAGAGGAGGGGAGAACAAAAAATGTGAACTTGTCTTTAGAAAAACAAGACCTTGGCAAAAAGCTGACTTCAATAAGGAACAAGGAGCAGGACCAAGTTCTCCCACCCCAGTGGGGGATGGGCTAGGTTAATAAAGGAGGAGGTGGTCAGAGGAAGTAAACTCTGCTAAAGGCTGAACTTTTAACCAAAGGGCATTCTTGATGGCATTATGGTCATGAAAGGGCAGTGAAGGAATGAACCCAGTTTTCTTGTGTGAGTTAGTTCTTGTGAGTATGAGAGTTGATGCTTTCCATTTCCCGAATGAAGTGGCCAACAATTAAAGATGATCAAGGAAAGAAATAAATACACTTCATGCTAAGTGGGGAAAAAAAGGATGACTGAGGGTATCATCTTAGAGACCTAATCACTCTTCAAGGAGACCATTGTAAATTGGATCTGAAGAGTGTGAATTTGCTAATAATCAGCCACAATATCACAGAGTAGAAGATGTGTGATCTCTTTGTGCCAGGCATCTTTAAAAGAAAATCAAGACTATTCGAGGGCTTTCTAGAAGGACTCTGCATTTTGGTCATATTATAATGTTTAACTATTATGCCAGCTTAAATGCATTTTCTATTTTAGGTTTCTGAAATAGGAAATAATACATCTTCTCTAAGGAATAGGAGAAAAATTAAAACATTAGGTTCCGATCTCTCTAGAGATAAAAGAATACTATACTATGGGAAGGGATTTTAAAAAGAAGAATATTCTAGGTTTCCATAGACCAGGATTTCTCAACTGTGACTGTGGGTCATTCCTAGTGTTTACCCACTAGAGGGCACTATCACCCTCTAGTTCTGACAACCAAAAATGTCTCCAGACATTGCTAACCGTTCTCTGGAGACAGTATCACTGCCCCTGTTGAGAACCACTGGTCAAGAGACTTCCAGAACACGACTCACTGTCTATGCTGCTGAGCTGCTGGGGCACCTTTATACCCCACCCCCTCCAAAATAACAAAGCCAAAACTTTGAATTTTTGTCTTTGGGCAGTTAGCAAAGCAAGAGAAATGTCTTTTCTATCAGAAGAGTAGAGGCATGTTTCTGTTCTTTATGAAAGTAGGATGCCCCTGACACAGGGCAATGGACTGGATAACAGAACAGCTATCTTAGTCAAACCCTTACTCATTCTTAGTGGTGGGGCAAGATGCAGGGGCCATTGGCAATGACTTCTGTCCATTCACATTTCCAGTTGGTTTTGATTCTACCTATCCACGATGCTTCTACAGGGCTGGGAACTGGCCCACCCCAAACCACTAGATGAGGGTTCCATTCATCACATGTGGGTGTCTCAACAGGTCTCTGTTAGCAGGAAGTCCACTGATATTTATTGCTGCAAAGCCCTGGGGCTTGATTCTGTGGGAAAGAGTCAGCATCGGTCACAGAGTCAGTGGCTGTGGGGGACAAACCATGTGTACACACCATAATAGATGACGTCCACATTTGAGTGACAGGCCGGGAACTTGAGGGACCTGGGCAATGTTGATATTCTCCCTGGCCTTGCAGGGCGGCTGCCTGATGGCTGGCGCAGGGGTGAGCTCAGCGTGCACACTGCGCATGTCAGCAGTTTACCCTAGCCACCCAGCTGAAGACGCTGCACTCGGTGAAAGTTTGCTTTCCAAAATTCTTCCCCCATTCCCTTGGCTCAAAAGGAAATCTGTCACTGGAAATTAAATTGACTTGACTTTGTGTTTAAAGCCAGTTGGGGGCTTGGGACATTAGCAGAGAAACAAAGAAATTCACTTGTGAAAACCCCATTTGCAGCTGGCACTAATCGTTTTGCTGTTGTGACAGGACTTGACAGCACTGAGTTCAGGGGACATCAGTAGGCAGACTGGGACATGTTGGCTTTTCAAGATGGCAGACATGAGCCCATGCAAGGTGCTCTCTGATTTGCCTTTATCCTCTGCTTTAGGCAGTTGAGGCTCTGAGTCGCTAATTCCGAATACTTCCAGTTGCCATTGGCCTGTGCTGGTTCTCCCCAAGTGGGACTGCCTCCTGCTCTTGCTAATGGTCCCACCCTGCTGTCTCCTAGTGCATCCACTCTGGGAGAGTGTGGACCTGCTTCCTGGGGGTGATGGACAGTCCCCATCAATATCCGGTGGAAGGACAGTGTTTATGATCCTGGCTTAAAACCCCTCACCATCTCTTATGACCAGGCCACCTGCCTCCACATCTGGAATAATGGGTACTCTTTCCTTGTGGAATTTGAAGATTCTACAGACAAATCAGGTAAGAACAAGATCTGGTGGTTCTATTTGCAGATAAAGGAAGAGTGTCATGTCAACATCAGACACATCACACTGTCTCTCTCCATGGCAGTGTGGACCCCTCTGTTAGCAGTGGCACAGAACTTATTGGCCTTATTTTTACTTATGGTAAAATACACATCACATAACATTTACCATCTTAACCATTTTTAAGAATACAGGTAAGTAATATTAAGTTCATTCACATTATTATGCAGCTATCACTGCCATCTATATCCAGGAGTCTTTTTATGTTGTAAAACTGAAATTTTATATGCATTATACATGAGTCCCTATTCTCCTTAATCTCAGCCCCTGGAAGTAAGATCTATCTGACTCAGTAGATCTTACTATTCTAGAGACCCCCTATGAGTGGAATCATGGTATTTTTTTACTAGCTTATTTCTTTTAATATAATGTTTTTGAGAAGCTATTTGTAGCCAGGTACAGTGGCGCACAGTGGTAACCCAAGTACTCAAGAGCCTGAGACAGAAGTATCTCAAGTTGGAGGCTAGCTTCCTTTAGCCACATGATGAGACACCCACCTCAATAATAATAATAATAATAATAATAATAATAATAATAATAAACTGGACTGGGCAGCACACACCTGTAATCCCAGCAACTCGGGAGGCTTATAAAGGAGGATCACAACTTCAAGGCCAACCTGAGCAACTTAGTGAGGCCCTAAGCAACTTAGCAAGATCCTGTCTCAAAATAAAATATAAAAAGGACTGTGAATGTAGCTTAGTGATAAAATACCCCTGGGTTCAATCCCTAGTACCAAATAAATAAATAAAAGAAGGGCTGGGGATCTAGCTCAGTGGTAACGTGTCCTGGTCTGCCACCAAAAAAAAAAAAAAGAAGTTGTTTGTAAAGGCCTAGTTGTAGCATATAACATGCAGTCTTTTTAAGACTGAATGAAATCCTATTGTATGGATAAATCACATCTTGTTATCCCTCACATTTTGTCTGCTATGAACATAGGAGTACAAATGTCTCTTTCAGACATTTGTTTTAGTTATTTTGCATATGTGCCAGAGAACTGATGGGTCATCCATGGACTATTTTGAATGTATGTAAAAATTCCCTTTGTCGTTTTTTTTTTTTTCCCCTACAGATTTAGGGATTAAACCTAGGGCCTCACACAAGCTGGGCAAGTTATCTACCACTGAGCTATATCCCCCAGCCACATTCTATTTTTTTATTCGTATTCACCTTATACATATAACCTAAAGCGTTTTTTTTTTCTTTTTTTATTTGTTCTTTTTAGATGTACATGACAGTAGATTGTATTTTGACATATTATACATATATGGAGTATAACTTATTAAAATTAGGATCCCATTCTTGTAGTTGTACATAATGTGGAGTTTCACTGATTGTGTATTCATATATGAACATTGGAAAGTTACATCCAATTCATTCTACTGTCTTTCCTATTCCCATCCCCCTTCCCTTCATTCCCATTTGTCTAATTTTATGCACATTTCCTTCTACTTGTATAGGCAATATTTTTTGTTAACAAGCACATATATCTCTATGTATAGATTTTATAATCGGTGTAGAAGATAGGACATGAAATGAAATAAAAGCTTTGCCAGAAATCTATTTCCTTTGTGTGTGTTGAATATGTGCTAATTTTCCATTGCCAATTTTACAAATAACTTCTCTATTAAATAGCAATATTGTTTAATCAGATTTTATTTTATTTATTTTTTTTAAAGAAAGAGTGAGAGAGAGAGAGATTGGGAGAGAGAGAGAGAATTTTTTTTTTAATATTTATTTTTAGTATTTGGCGGACACAACATCTTTGTCTGTATGTGGTTTTGAGGATCGAACCCGGGCCGCACGCATGCCAGGCAAGCGAGCTACCGCTTGAGCCACATCCCCAGCCCCAGATTTTAATTTATAAGACTTCAATATAGAACAAAAGGATAATTAGGAATTAAAAATGAATTTTATAATTTTAGACACATAATAACATTTATGCATTTTGTCATTCGTTTTTATTTAGTCATTTAATGCTTACTGAGTGTCACCCCTGTGCCAGGTACTACACAAAATGCCAAGAATACTACTCCAATTCCTGATAACCCCAACTTCGAAGTCTAGTGAAAGGAGCACACCCAAAATTAGAATTTTAAAGTGAGTGTGATTTGAGAAAGTTTTCTCAAAGAGCTGTGGGACCACAGAAGAAGGCTTGTGATATAGACTACTCAGAGGAGTCTATGATGATTTCACTATAAAGGGGATGTTTATATTGGGTATTGAAGAATGAATAGGAGTTAGCCAAGAGGGCATTCTAGACTGAGGGAAAAGTAAGTGCAAAAGCAGATAGAGTAGCATGCACAGGAAATGGCCAAAAGGCAAAGTGATGTAGCTGGGTTGTAGAATGTACGAGGTGGAAGAGGCAGGAAGAATGGTGATCTTTGAAGCTTAATGGATAGATTATCAGCCAGGAGTTATTTTTAAACAAGAAAGTGGTGTGGTATAATTTCACTTACTCATTTTCTTAATTATTTTTAATATTTACAAGGGTAGATTTAATCCAAGTGAGAGATGGTAAGATCCTAAATGAAGGCTGTGGCAATAGAAATAGGGAAAGAGTAAGTTTTAAAATGCATTTCTACAATAAATGCAATACATGGAAGTGGGATTCTCTTTAAGAAAACAGAAGGTAAAATTAGTCATGACTTTGAGGTGTCTCACTGAGATAGCTCAGGATAGTGAGGCCAGAAAGGAAGGTAACAAGTGATGGACAAGGAATAATTTACCAAGGATTAGTGAGTGCATAAAGAAATAGATATTCTTACAACTTTTTTCTGTAATTTAGTTTTAACTGTTACATCCAAAAGAGAATAATTTATGTGATCATCCCTAAAAAAGAAATGTGTCTTCATGTCTATAATTCCTGTCTAATTCTTACAGGGATAATGCATTTCTCTGAAGCAACTTCTCTGCTTTAGATGCACATGGATTGGGGCTATTAGTATATCATGCCCATCGGGGGTGGGAATGAACAAATGCTGATCCCTCACGGATACTCATTATATGAATTTCATTTTTTCCCAAAATATCGATTGTTGTTTTTGCCCAAATTTTCCCTGTCTGCATAATCTCATTTTACACCTGATTATCATGGTTTTCTCAATAGCTTTATTTGGGATTAAGAAATACCATTAAATGTAGTATATTGACTGAGGTTGTTATTTTATTTGGAAGC
Organism: Callospermophilus lateralis; assembly: GCF_048772815.1. Lineage (NCBI taxonomy): Eukaryota > Metazoa > Chordata > Mammalia > Rodentia > Sciuridae > Callospermophilus > Callospermophilus lateralis. The sequence continues at coordinate 84,277 of NW_027510162.1, forward strand.
TAACTTGTAGGGTCACTTTTAACCCTGTGTCAGCTGCACTAGGTGTGTTGGAGTGAAGTCAAATTCGAAAGCGTCAAAGATGCCATACTGGAAGAAAATGGCCAAGTCACTTTTAAAGGTTAAAAAAAAAAAAAAACAAAAACAAAAAACAAAACCAACTTTAAGTGATGAGTTGTAGCACCGAATGAAAAGATAATGTTGCAATACTGCAATTTACTTTAAGAACACTGGGATCAGTTAATTGGTAATACAGAGAATGCTTGATATACAACATTGTAAATATATATATATATATATATATATATATATATATATATATATATATAGTTAAATATTTATTTTTTAGTTGTAGTTGGACACAATACCTTTATTTTATTTTATTTATTTATTTTTATGTGGTGCTAAGGATCGAACCCAGGGCCTTGCACATATTAGGTGAGCCCTCTACTGCTGAGCCACAACCTCAGCCCTGTAAATATATTTTAAATGGTCTAAAACTACAGTGACTACTATATTGGGCATTTGAAATGTGGTTAGTGTGACTGTGGAGATGAAGATTTAATTTTATTTAATTTAATTCATTTACATTTAATTCTAAGAATTCAACTCAGTTATTGGAAAAGTTTTAAGAATGCTTATAACCAGTTCCAATGTGTGTACACATGTTTTTAAATTTGATTTTTTTTTTGAGATCTAAATACAGATCAAGTATTTCTGGTGAAAATGTAGCAACCAAATTGAGATGTGATATAGTATAAGATATACAACAGATTTTCAAGACTTCTACAAAAAAGGGAAACTGCCACATTGATAATTGTTCATAGTGATTACATGTTGAAGTGATAATACTTTGAGTATATTTGGTAAAATAAAATACTTTATTCAAATGAATTGCACCCGTTTTGTTTTACTTTTTGAACGAGCCTACTAGAAATGTGAAATTACCTATGTGTCTTGCATCATGTTTCTGTTTTTAAGCACTGGTAGAAGAGGATAAAAGCAAATAACTAAGTAAATAATGGCTAAAATGTGCCATGCCTTAAGAGTATATTTTAAACAGAATAAAAGCAAACAACCATGGGAAATGATCACCAAAGGAGCTAATATTTATGAGTGCTGTGTGACTCCATATTTGCCAAGTGCTTAGTGTATCTTCCCAAGAGCTTTCTGCTGACACTAATATTGTCTTCATTTTTCAGATGAAGATAGTGAAGCTCCACAAGGTTAAATGCTGTCCTGCCAGGTCACACAGCTAGATAATGGAGAAGTAAATTGCAGATTCTCAGACCACACTTGGTTGGGGGGAAAGGAGGACTCTGAGCTCTGCAGGCTTCCCATGAGTCCTGCAGGCTTCCCATGAACTCCCTGCTTTGGTCCACTCTGGAGGCCTAGTGTTTTAAGGGTACCCAGGGTTGGTTGTAATCAGGTCTGGAAAATGTGCAGGATGGGAATGACCTTCAAGAAGGAAGAAGATCCCTCCAGGTAGGAGGCATGGCACACCATGCAGGGCCACATGGAGGAGCAGCAGGGTCAGTCAGGAAGCACCAGGGCAAGGGCAATATGTGGGCAAGAGCCTTTATTGGGGTCTCTGTGGCAAGGAACAGGCAAGGCAGGGTAACCTGGATTTAGTATTTGGCTACTTGAATAATTTCAGCTACTGGGGCCCAGGGCCCTTCCCTAGTTGTCTGATACCTGACTACTTGGAACAGAGAAATAATCACTTCAGTGAAACAACCTGAAAAGGGGATGGTTGGGGCTAAGTTTGCATGTGAAAGGTGCACTCCCAGTTGTTCTCTGGAGAGACAGACCCCTGGTATCACCAAGGTCCCACAAGTCCAAGCATGAAAGAAGAACTCAAAAACATGGTTATTAGGCCCCTGGAATGGGCCCTTGAGGCCTTGGGGACCTGCACTAAAAGCCCAACTTTCCCATCTTTCCAGAGCCCCTGTGGCCCAAGGCCTGGTGAGGCAAGGGGAAGACAAACAGAGGTGGGGGCACCTTTCCCTGCAAACTGCAGACATGTCTGCAAGTACGTTGCTCATCTGTTTTGTGTCTAAGCAAATTCAGTGATGCTTGTAGCCTTCTAAATTGCCAGTTTAAGTGTACATTCAGATTATGATTTGATTTGAGATAATCACCAGGTGGTTGATTTCAATTCATGTTCCATTTCAGTCCTACCATGGGATGCCAGTTGTTTTTGATATTTTCTCTTTTCTTGTTCCTTAGCTACACAAACATCATAAAGAGAAGAATTAGTAGATACCTTCATATCAATTAAGCATAAGGTAATATTTTTTTCCGGCTCACTTGAAATATACTTTATTTTCCAATTTCAGACATTAATTGGCCCTTTGTACCAGGAAGTGTAATTAGGTGTCCTGTGTTCAGGTTCTCCTTCAACACTGCCGAGGTAAGGAACTTGACATTTACGATGCTTGTGTTAAGAGAGCCCCCAGCCCTGGGTCCCACTGCAGGGCACAGACGTGACTGCATTGATGGGCACTGAGCTCTCTAGTTTTGCTGCCATGCCACTTGGGACTCCAGACTCAGGAACATACTACTTTCCCCTCCTTTGTTCCTGACACCAACTCCTTGCAAGTCCTTGTGAAAACACCCAGAGCAGTCTTCTTTTCTATAGTCACCTCCACAGGGAAGGAGCAAGAAAAGTCCTATAGAGACTTGATTTGTCTGGCTGTAAAGAACAATGACCCATGTCCCTGTCCAGTCCCCAAGATGAAGTCCTCCACATTCAGATGTTTCTCATGGCCAAAGCAGAAAAACTGAGTGGAAGAGACCAAGGAGAAGTAAATGTGGAACCAAAAAAAAGGACAGTAGCAAGAGATCAAAAGATCTGTGTAAAGCTTGGTATTGACCCCGTGTTAATTTCTTAGTTAGATGGATGCATCATGGATATATAAGATAGCACTGGGGGAAGCTGTGGGAAGGGTATTAACCTCAGCATCACTGATATTTGGGACCAAATCACTCTTTGCTGTGGGAACCATCCTGTGCAGTGCAGGATGTTCAAGAGCATGACAGGCCTCCACTAGATGCCTGTAGAACCTTACCATCCCCTACCCCACCCCCACTGCATACTAACAACCAAAAATGTCTCTGGATCTCCTTTAATATCTACTGAAAATGCACCCCTGGCTGAACACAACTGATATACACTATTCTCTATCATCAACTAACCAGTGAAATCCTTTCTCTCTTGTTGCATGAGAAGAAGGGTCAGGGGTTTGCAGTGTCTGTGAGAATGTCTCTAATCAACACTGGTTTGTTTACCAGTAGAGAGCACATTTAGGGTGGTTCACATACTACTGTATGTAGTTCACCAGGAGAAGGCTGGGTTTTGTCAAGGCTCTTTACAAGCCAGAATGACACCCACCGGGTTATGTTACAAAAAGGATGTGAGCCCCATGTGGTGGTGCACACCTGTAATCCCAGTGACTCAAGAGGCTGAGGCAAAAGGCTCACAAGTTTCAGACAGCCTCAGCAGCTTACTGAGGCCCCCAGCAACTTAGTGAGACCCAGTCTCAAAAAATAAAAAGGGCTGGGATGTGGTTCAGTGGTTAAGCACCCCTGGGTTAAATCCTCAGTACCAATAAAAAAGATGTGGAAAATTCTAGAGACATGGGAAAGATATACTATAAGAAGCCAAGGCCCCAAAGCATTAGAGTGTCCACTTTGATGCCATTTACTCTCTTAACAGATATATATATATATACCTAGGAAGTCATTCTGTCATGAAAACTAGCTTTAGAAAAAAATGATACCATGGACTCTCTTTTCTAAATCACATAGATGGAGATCACTTCTTAAATAAGGAATTGGCCCCTAAGTGACCTCATAAGGAATCGAGAGTGTTAGGGATCTCATTCCCTTGCACCCACTGGCTCATCCCACCCTAAGTCCCCTTAGTCCTCTCCACACTCAAAACTTTTGGCACTTCCTCATTAAGCCTATTCAGTGTCTTCACCATTCAGTCTTCCACTTCAAATCTGGACTACATGAATGCCCTAAGTTGAATTTGTTGCCCATCTGGCTTGTATTTTTGGCCCTTCTCCCTTCCATTTTGGTATTTGGGAATTCCCAGTTACACACATGCTTTTGAGTGAAATGTTCTCAAAAAATACTGCTTAACAGACTTCCAAATTAATTATAATAATATGATATATAATATGTAATATAATTATAATATAAGTATTATAATAAATTAGCAGCCCTTGGACAATTTAATAATTTTTTTTTACTGTGGAAGTACACAACTTATTTTATTGATTTATTTTTATGTGGTTCTGAGGTTCAAACCCAGTACCTCACTCGCGAGGCAAGTGCTCCACCACCAAGCTACAGCCCCAGCTTGACAATTTGTTTTCGAAGTTAGAAGTTTTCAACTACTAGTGGGAAATGTGCCTCACTGTACTCCAAGATTACCCAAAAGTAAAAACAAAAATAAATAAAAGAAGAGAAATAGCACTAGTGTTCAGAGAGGAAACCATAAATACATGGATGAATGTATAAACTGAAAATTACAGGACAGTCTATATAAAATCAACATTGCCAGTGCTAAAACATAATCCTGGACAGTTTTCATTATTTCCTTAAGAGCTAAATTGCAAAAAGTGATATCCCACGAGAATGAAACAAATCTATCATGTTACTGATAAAATTAGTTTTATTTCTTATTCTTCAAAAGAGCATCCCATTGTATTATGCTCATTTTTACAATGTTGAAAGAGAGCACCCTTTGTCAATAGCTATCTGGAGAAAATTATTTTTTTAAATTAATTTCTTCTTAAATTTTTTGAGTGTGTTGGTGCTGGGGGTTGAACCCAGGGCCTTGCGCATGCGAGGCAAGCACTCCACCAACTGAGCTGTATTCCCAGCCCTTAAATTTTTATTTGTTGTTTTTAGATATACAAGACGGTAGAGTGTGTTTATACATACAAGGAGTGCAACCCATTACAATTTTGATCCCATTCTTATGGTTGAGCATGATGTGGAGTTACACTGGTCATGTATTCATATGTACACACAAGAAAGTTATGTCCCATTCATTCTTCTAGTTTTTTTATTTCCATCTCTCCTCCCTTCTTTTTCATTTTCCTTTGTCGAATCCAACGAACTTCTATATTTCCTCTCCCTACCCTCCCTTGCTGTGGGTTAGCATCCATATATCAGACAGCACATTTGACCATTGGTTCTTTGGAATTGGCTTATTTTACTTAGCACAATATTCTCTGGTTCCATCCATTTACCAGAAAATTCCATAATTTCATTCTTCTTTATGGCTAATAGTCCATTGTGTATATATATATATCACATTTTCTTTATCCATTCATCTGTTGAAGGGCACCTAAGTTAGTTCCATAGCTTGATTATTGTGAGTTGAGCTGCTATAAACATTGATGTGGCTGCATCAATATAGTATGCCAATTTTAAGTCTTTGGGGAATATGCCAACGAGTGGGCCAACTGGGTCAAATGGTGGTTCTATTCCAAGTTTTCTGAGGAATCTCCATACTGCTTTCCAGAGTGGTTGCACCAATTTTCAGTCCCATCAGCAATGTATGAGTGTACCTTTTGCCCGCATCCTCTCCAACATTTATTGTTATGTATATTCTTGATAGTTGCCCTTCTGACTGGAATGAGATGGAATCTCAGTGTAGTTTTACTTTGCGTTTCTCTAATAACTAGAGATAATGGATATTTTTTCATATATTTGTTGACTGATCGTATTTCTTCTTATGTGAAGTGTCTATTTAGTTCCTTTGCCCATTTATTGATTAGGTTATTTGTTTTCTTGGTGTTAAATTTTTTCAGTTCTTTGTATATCCTGGAAGTTAATACTCTGAGGGGTAGGTGGCAAAGATTTTCTCCCATTCAGTAGGCTCTCTCTTCACATTGATTGTTTCCTTTGCTGTGAAGAAGCTTTTTAGTTTGATGCCATCCCATTTATTGATTCTTGATTTTACTTCTTGTGCTTTAGGAGTCTTATTGAGGAAGTCCATTCCTGAGTGGACATGATGGAGAGTTGGGCCTACATTTTCTTTTAGTAGGAGCAGGGTCTCTGGTCTAATGCCTATGTCCTTGATCCACTTTGAGTTTTGTGCAGGGTGAGATATAGGGGTTCAATTTCAATCTACTACATTTGGATTTCTAGTTTTCCCAGCACCGTTTATTGAAGAGGCTATGCTTTCTCCAATGAATGTTTATGGTGCCTTTGCTAGTATCATATGACTGTATTGATGTGGGTGTGTCTCTGGACACAATACCTTTATTTATTTATTTTTATATGATGCTCAGGATGGAACCCAGTGTGTCACACATGCCAGGCAAGTTTTCCACCACTGAGCTACAGCTACAGCCCTGGAGAAATTTTTGTATTTTTTCCCTGGCAATGTCAGATAGAAATGTAGACACAGATGAGACAACCCTCTGCCCAGGGCTGTGTCTGAGAGCAGCAATGGGGAGGAGAGAGGCTTGAGCTTTCCTTGCGCTCCAGACAGCATGGGGCGCCCCGCGTGCCACTCTGCCTCATGCTGTCCTCGTGTCCTTGGGGCAGGAGCCTGGCGGGTGCCAGATCCCCGCAAAGGGCACCCCACGCGCTTTGTCTGCCCCAACTGTCACTTGTTTCCTGTCTGGCTGCGACCACACACGTTGCGAAAGGATCCCTACTCAAAGACACTGATCTTGCTCCACCACTCTCATGGGACTCTACCTGAGCAGGTGCCTGCACAGGTACCTGGGCACACGCAGGGCGGCCCTAGCAGCACGCCCTTTGAGGCCCAGGAGAATCACCCAGGAGCACCGCCCTCTGAGGCCCAGGCCTGCCCCCCGCCCCCAGGACCCTGGCATCTGTAAACCTGCCCCGGGACACCCAGAGCCCCGGGATCGCTCCCAAGCCCTCCACAAGGTTCTGCACAGTGGGGACCACACCCGAGGCAGGAGGGCAGTGGGCACCCCGCCTGCGAGGTACAGTCCGCACAGGCTGCCCCCCGGGCTACTCCTGATACCCCAACTTACCAAGGTCCGCTACGGAGGCATGAAGCGCAGACTTCGCCACGCCCCAGACCCAGGTTGGCCCCACAGCCCTTTCAAAGTCCAAACGAATCCCGAGGGTCCAGGGAGCCTCTACAGGTGCCCACCGCCCCAGCCGGCCCCGGACCCCTGTGCCAAGGAGACAGTGCTAAAGAACCTCAGCCAGTGCAACAAAGGGAAAAGGAAGTTTGATGGAGCCGTGTGGTTTGAGGAACCTGAGCCCAAGAGGAAGCGGCAGAGCCCAAAGCGCAGACCATCTGCCTTCAGGCCGGTCATCAGAAACGGAGTGGAGCCGTCATTCCTGCCCAGGCCTGGGCCGCTGAAGAGAAGCGTCCGCTCCAGGGCATCTGCCTCTGTGAGGAAGAGACTGAGCCACGGCCTGCCCTCCAGCCTTCCTGGGGCCTTCCCTGGCCCCTGCCCCACCGGCCCCAGCTCCCAGGCCAGCCCAGGACATGGGCTCACAGCCCCTGCTGCAGGCCCGGGAGCAGATGCCCCACTGTCCCAGGAGCCTAGGCCTTCCTCCCCTTCCCAGGGGCCACACCAGGAGGGTCCTGCTGAGCCTGAGCACACTCAGCCCGCTCACCTCCTTGGCTCCTAAGAGTCACAGCCATGCCACCCTCCTCTGAGACTCAAAGCCACAGTCCCTTTATCCTACAGGCCCCTCTACCTGACAGGACTCACTGAGCCCACAGCTCACTTGGACTGCTTCTGCCTGACAGGTCTGCCACCCCCAGACCTCCTCTCCCTTCCCTGAGGAGCCCAAACTCTAAAGAGACTATTCAGATCACAACCCTGGACTTTCCCCTGCCAGCCCTCTCCTGCCTTCTCCCTGGGAGGAGGCTCACCAGGAAGGTGGCCCATGGGCTCAGTTAGCTTAGTTAAGTGTTTGTTTTCATTTTATATAGTAGTAATAACAAGAGTTTTGTTTTAGTAGTGATTGTCATATGCTTTCTTTCAAAGTTAAGTGTTTGTTGGTATTTTATATAGTAGAAATAATAAGAGTTTTGTTTTAGTAGTGATTGTCATATGCTTTCTTTCAAAGTTAAGTGTTTGCTGGTATTTTATATAGTAGAAATGTCCCGACCAGCAGGACACATCAACGTGGGCAGCGAACCTAGATGGGGAGGAATGAAGGGACAAGAGACACGAAAGGAGACAGCAAGACAGTAGTTCTGATCAAGCTGCAAACTTTTATTGTTCACACAGGGGTATTTATGGGCTGGGGATGGGGAAGCTGTCTTATCGGCAGTTGCTAGAAGTCTTCATACGGTGAGATAACGCAGGATGCTTCAGGAAGACAAATGGCCATAGGCTGTCTCATGGAGATAGATGGCTGCAGGGGTGTCTCAGGCAAGATGTCTCCCAGGGGCTGCTTCTTGTAACTGTCAGGCTATTCTTTGAAGGAGAACTCCCTTTTGGTCCCTGGCACTGTCAGGCTATTCTTTGAAGGAGAACTCCCTTTTGGTCCCTGACATCTCCCCCTTACTTATATAAAATATTTGACCATACCTTACCAGCCTGTGTCTAATAGAGAAATCTTTAATTCTGTTACTTAGGGCTAGATAACCATACTAGCAAACATTAAGCCTACCTGTGTAGGTTAGAAATAAAGGCCTTAAACTAAAAACTATTCTGGCAGTCCCTTTTGATGGTTATCAGGCATTCCTGTCTGAGAATCTCTTTTGCAGTTCCAGTTTACTATTTCTTGGAAGTTACATTTAACTATTATTATTATTTAAAATACTCAGAAATAGCAGTGTTTTGGCTTTGACTGTCTTTGCTAAGTGTTTAGGATGAAGCAAGTCAAATTGACTTTTGTTTTTATCTATTGTTAACAGTCAGCCGAGTTTCCCTGGGAGTCCTCGGGAACTTACAGCAGCTTTTCAGTTCTGCTAGTGCCATTTGCGCTAGGATGGGTCCAGGCCTTGCTTGACCATATGGCTTCCCTCTGAAGCATCAGGGATGTCTCCCTTATCTGATGACCCTCCTCTTCACAGCAAATGCACTAATTGGCTTTCTGTTCTCCATTGGTCTCATTAATTTCCCTGCTCGGGAAGTTATGTGGCCCAGAGTTACAAAGCTCTTTGAAGAAGTCCCCTATTCCCTGACTCAGACTGATTCAGAGGGCAAGAGCCAAATTTTTAATTTTAAAACTTGATCCTAAACATCCAGCAAATAAATTAACAGCCATTAAAGCCCTGTACTCTTAATATAAGGCTATCTCTCTATCCTGTAGGTAATGGCTCCTTGTAACTCATTATCTTAAATTAACCCAGGTCGTGAGTTCTTAAAGTAGTACCTCTGCAAAACATTAACAGGCAATCTTTAAACCATCTATAGGCAAACTACAAACTAAGATTAACTAAGGTAAAAACATATTTAGTTTATATAATAGCTACCTCGAATTTTGGCAGGGTTGTACATTATAATCCCCTGTTTGAGATCCTAGTAATCTTGGCAAAAACCAACTTTTGGACACAACTTTAAATGTACTGAAATCTGGCCTACTTCTTCCATAGTCTCGGGCTCTTCATAAATCTTAAGCACTATAGTTCTGAAGCTGATCTTTGTTTTTTAGACATCATTTTACAAAGCTTACATAAATTGTTGTTCAAGTTTACATGAATATTAGCTAACACAACATAATATCACATCTAAAACATGAATTAAAGGCTAAAAACTTTTAACCTCCCCCCCCCTTTTTTTTTTTTTGAAAAGTAGCAAAATACTTTTGTGTTGTACAATAAAACCTTTACACAGATTAGGCTCTCATTAACTTAAAAATACATTTGAATTGTATCTCAGTGTAAAGTAACATAGAACTTTACATATCTTATTGATAACAAATCCAGTTAGAGAACACAAATGATATAAATAAATCTCCAACATGTTTTTCTTTTAAGCCTAAAATTACCATACAACTTCAGAACACCAGCTTGATATAATGCTCTTTTGAAGCTTCTACCTTACAGACTTGTATACCTGGAAGATATGAATTAATAGCACCATAATTACATTGATGATTTTATATTAACCAAGTTTGGTTCTTAAAGAAATAACATTACAATATTGAAAAATAACAGCTATTGTTTAACCATAGTTGTATAATTTTTAATTTCTTTAAGATCACTTGTTCAAAAACTTACACATTTACACAGACCTTTTTTATCACTTACTTAAACCCTTTTGTTAACTCAATCATATAGACTTTTTATCCAGAAACACATTTTTCCTCTATTAAATCCATGTCTAGAACCTTTTAGTTTTTCTTTTCCATCTGTTAACCTTCTTTTTTATTCACATTATGAAACAATACTTGTAACTTTCTGAATTTAAGCAATTATTTTATAGACATCAACATTTTGTTAGGTTTTATTGTTGAACACCTAGAAAAACTTATAAGCTTAATTTTAAAGACATCTTTACTTTTATCTGTTTACCCAATTGAAATTGAACCATTTGAATCACGTGAATCAAAGATATTTGGATCCATATTTATTTGTTTATTTATTTTTATATTTTATTTATTTATTTACTTTTTTTTTTTCTGAGCGCTCCTCACATATCTGCCAATTGTCATATACACACATACAGACATACTGACATACAACACATAACACAAGTGTGCACACATATACAAGGCCTTGTAGCTGTTTTTTTGAGGTGAAATCTCCATTGCAATGTTTAAAAACTCCACAGCTGAACAAAAATAGGACTGATCAGAAAACATTAACTTGTCTGTAGGATCAAAATTATGAGCTCAAAAAATACAGAATCTAAGAAAAGCAAGAGTCCTAAAAGGATGACTGGCCAGTAATTAGTAAATACCATTTATTTTTTGGTTTAGTCTTGTTTGAGTTCAGGTAAAAAGACACTTTTAAGAAAGGGGGGATCTGTGGGGATGTAAACTTAAGAAATAAGCCTGTGAGAAGGGTAGAACATCCTTTTAAATGTTGGCAGCGCGGTCTTCCATCTCCAGACGATGATAGTGAACCTGTATGGGCTTAGAGGCCAAAATATTAATCTGTTCTTTAATAAATTGTACCAGCCTGTTTATAACACAGGGTCCTATGGACACCACTAAAAGTAAACCCAACAAAGGGCCTAATAGTGGAAGAAGGTAGGGTAAAAGTCCATTAAGCCCAGTCCAGAGGGGGTTTTCAAATAGTTCCCTTCGTCTCTTTTCTAAATCTTCTTGAAGCTGCTTAATTTTAGTCCGTACTATGCCTGATTTATTGGCGTAAAAGCAGCATCGTTCCCCTAAGGCCAAGCAAATACCTCCCTGGTTAGCTGTCAGCAGATCTAAGCCTCGTCTGTTTTGAAGGACCACTTCTGCCAGGGAGTCTATTTGGTCCTGTAAATCTTTAATGGTTCCTGATAAAGTTTGTACATCATCTATAAGTTGTTGAGACAGGCGGCGGTAGGAGTGTATAGCCGTGCCTAAGCCAGCTGTACCTGTGCCTACAGCAGCTATTATTCCAAGGCTGGCAAGGAGTGGTAAGGCCTGTATTGCCCGCCTGTGTCTTTTGACTAAGGTGTCTAGGCTAGGAATGGGTAGAGGTTCATCTCCTGGGACAATAGTTATATCAGGGAGTAATAAGGCAAGAACACAGCCACCGGTTCAATTCTCTGGAAGCCTGGGGAAGGCCGAGTTTCCTCCACACATAAAAACTGTGCCATTGGGGGGACAAAGAGATGGGGTGGGTGAGGAATAATTTTTTACTGTTGAGCAATTTCCAAAGGAAGTAACTCCAACATCAATATCATAGGTATTATTCTGTATCGCGCCTAACTTACCTATGGAGGCCTCCTCCACCAGGTGCTTGCTGATAGTTTTAGTGCGGCAGTTCACTGCAGTGCTCCTGGGACTGAAGGCTCACTCCGAGGCCTTGGAACGTCTCAAGTTGCGCACCCTCTAGAGTGGCTCTCCAGCCCCGAGCCCTGGAGCGAAGGCCGGCTTCAGAATTTTCAGCAGTCTGGTCTTGTGATCTGGTCGGGCAGGGTCATCTCGCTGGGGAACTCCAAAATGTTAGACCAGGATGCAAGAAAAGACAACTGACTCCAATTAAAATCAAATTAAAGCAAGCTTATTATTTCGACCGGCCGGGCTGCCTCTCCCTCCCAAAACGGCGGGAACAAGACAGCCCCCACCTTTCCTACAGCCCAGCTTTATAGCCCAGAAAGTTACACAAAGGGGGGTTACAGATAACAGAACTCTGACAAGCATCACACTAATGGTAGTTTTACATTTTGTTGTTGTTGTTGTTGTTGTTGTTGTTGGCCCCAACATCAGAATTTATGAGGACCATTAGAGCCTCAGAGAAGGTTGTTGTCTGGCCAGGGTAGGCCAATATTTATGAGGTGTCACTAAGTTTCAGAGAGGGCTGCTATCTGGTCAGAGAGCCAGGCATGGGTGAGTTCAAGGCACGGGCAGGCATTCCAAGCAGGTTCAGAATTTGCAGTAATTTATAGTAAAGCTGAAATTATCTTTTTATGGTTTTATGGCGAGATGCCCAATTTTAAGAAAAGATCAGGTTAGGTCTATCATCAGATCTATCTCCTACTGAGCAGACTCCAGGCTTCTTCTATTTGCATATCAACTTAAGTCCTGGATGAGGTCTGGAAGGAAATGGGAAAACTGGAATTCTGAGCAGAAACCTCATGCCTAAGGCATTTTAACCATAAGTCATAATTTTCAGGTTTGGATGTTGAAAATTATGATACAAGTTTAAGATGTAATTCTCAAATTTTTATATTCTTATATCTTTCTACACTAGAAAACTTGCTCACACAAAACTGAAAATAGGATCTCTACCATCAGAAGAAATTTCTTTAGGATCATTAAGCTACTTTCTTTGTTCTGAAGTTCCTAAAGTACTATTAAGTTACATTAAATCACCTGGAAAAAAAAAATCCACACACTACCATGTATATCCAAAATTAAGCTTTGAAAATTCCCAAGACTGTTGCTAATTAATGTCATTTCAATAAGCCAGACTAACGTTTTAATTTAACAGTTTTTTTTTTGAATCTTATACACTGAGGGGAACAGATATCATATCATAATTTATTATTTTTGCCCAAGTTAATATACTGGTACACCTAATGAACTCTTTTTAGGCTACCCAGTTCAAAAATGATGAAAAAATAAAACTCAATGATTGGGAGTTACTTGCCAACTTGGAAGTAGAGTTCTTTAATTTTCCATCTTAAGTATTTAAGTTTTTTAGCATGAACTATCTGAAATCACAAACTAAACAATTACTTAAACCCAACTTTTAACTGCAAGATTGTGCAATGCTTTAGAAACCCATTCAGATATCAGATTGTTACAATAAAAAATCATCTTTTAGATACACATTTAGCCAAGATCATCCCGAAGAAACAATCTATAATATCAACACATTACTGCATTTATTGTCCCTTTTTTAAGTAGACAGAGGTGGAGTAATCCTTAAAGTGCAGGTAAGGAAGAGGGAGTTTCCCAAGAAGCGGGAAGAAATAGGCTGTCCAAGGGCATCTTAGATCTACACTCACTGGTCCAGTGACGACCTTTACCACATCTAGGGCAAAGGGTGGCTGGGGGTGGTTTTAGTCCCGGTTTGAGGAGACGCTATCCCTAGGGCTTTGTTTGCCTGTCGGACACTCCCGTGCAAAATGGCCAGGTTGTTTACAAGTAAAGCAAGTACGTGAGCCAGGATTGGGAAAGACCTTGGTAAAGGCAGCACCTATGGCGAGACCCATGGCATGGGCTGCACCCACCCCGGCACAGAGTCTAATAAAGTCAGAAAGTTCCCCTTTATCCTTATGTGGTCGAAGAACATCCTGACATGCCGGGTTGGCGTTTTCAAAGGCAAGATGTTTTACAAAGGTGCTTTCGCTTTTGCTTGGTCCAAGCAGGCGCTCCGCGGCTAGGTTAAGCCGGGCAACAAAGTCGCTATAAGGCTCGTCAGGCCCTTGTCGAATTTTTGCCAGGGAAGTGGTAGCCGAGCCCTTTTGAGGGAGGCGCCTCCAAGCATGTAAGCCAGCTGTCTGAATCTGCGCCAAGAGTCCAGCAGGGAAACGCGCCTGTTTAGGGTTAGTGTCAAAAGGCGCATTGCCCACTAGCTTAACATAAGTCCAGGATTTAGAGGAAGCCTTAGTTAAATTTTTTTGAGCAGTTTCCCGACAATGCTCTTTAAAATCTGCATTCCATAACAGGAAGTCTCCGGCACTGAGGGTGGCTCGGGCTAAAAATTTCCAATCATTGGGAGTAAGCCATTGTGCGCTGTGACTCTCTAGTAAAGCCAATGTGTAGGGCGCAGTGGGTCCATAGTGAGTACAAGCCTTTTTAAGTTTTTCGAGAAAACGCAGGCTTAATTTTTTGTAAACACTCTGGGTTCCCTCCTGCCCAGGGTTGAACTCCTCATCCTCTGAGTCCTGCTCTTCCTCTTGCCCTCCCCCTGCTTCATCCCCTTGATCCGTTTCCCCTGCTTCCTCCTCTAGATCCTCCTCTAAGTCTTTGTCCTCAGCCTGGGCGGGCTTATCTGCCTGACTGCGGGTGACTGGGAAGGCGAGAACAGGCCGATGGTGCGGCTTAGCCTACGTATTGGACCGCCTTGGGCCAGCTCGGGTTGACTCCGTGCCTAAGGCTAATGAGCGGAGTTCAGAGTCAAGGGATCTTAATTCTTTTAAGAGTTGGATCTGTTCCCGTCTATGTTGGAGAGACTCTCGCAAGGGAGCCAGGTTAGGCAGGGGAAGTGGAGAAAAAATATCTGAGGGGGCAGTTGGCCCCTGAAGGGCCGGAGCACAAAAGGCAGGAGGGATATAGGAGGGAGGGGGATGTGTAAGTCCTATAGACTGTGGCGGGGTCCTGAGAGTTGGTGGATCTTCTGAATGGTAGTGAGCTGCTTCCTTCTCCAAGGTAGCCTCCTTCCCAGGGGTCAATGTGTCTCCGGGATTTAAAACTGGATAAAGGTGGTTGGTAGCCATTGGGGCCTTATTCATTAGGGTGGGATTTTGAGCGGGACCAGGAAGGCTCCCAGGGTCCTGGGGAGACTGAGAAGGATCTGTGTCTATACTAACTGAAGGGCATGCCGAGGGGGGACAAGAGGGACGAGAGGTCTTTTGCATAGCCTCTTCCCCAATCCTGACAAGTTTTAAGGTACCATTGTCAAAGGGTGAACTTTTAAGAATTTCATTAATTAAATTCCAGTAAGAAAAGGTGGGAACAGGCACCTTTTCTGGGCCAAAGGATTCATAATAATCTTTTAAACATTCTCCTACTCTAAGCCATCTTTTACCATCAATGGTCCCTTCAAGGGGAAACCATGGACACAATTCTCCTATGTATGAAAAGAATAATTTTAAGTCCTTTTTCTTAACACGCGCCCCCCGTGTCTTGAGGGCCTCCTTGAGGCCTGACAAAAACAAATCATGTGACGAAACTGCTTGTCCCATGGTGTGTCACTCACCTTGCATCATCCTCACTCTCCTCCTGGATCTGTGCGAGGACCCTCTGCCCAGGGCTGTGTCTGAGAGCAGCAATGGGGAGGAGAGAGGCTTGAGCTTTCCTTGCGCTCCAGATAGCATGGGGCGCCCCGCGTGCCACTCTGCCTCATGCTGTCCTCGTGTCCTTGGGGCAGGAGCCTGGCGGGTGCCAGATCCCCGCAAAGGGCACCCCACGCGCTTTGTCTGCCCCAACTGTCACTTGTTTCCTGTCTGGCTGCGACCACACACGTTGCGAAAGGATCCCTACTCAAAGACACTGATCTTGCTCCACCACTCTCATGGGACTCTACCTGAGCAGGTGCCTGCACAGGTACCTGGGCACACGCAGGGCGGCCCTAGCAGCACGCCCTTTGAGGCCCAGGAGAATCACCCAGGAGCACCGCCCTCTGAGGCCCAGGCCTGGCCCAGGCCTGCCCCCCGCCCCCAGGACCCTGGCATCTGTAAACCTGCCCCGGGACACCCAGAGCCCCGGGATCGCTCCCAAGCCCTCCACAAGGTTCTGCACAGTGGGGACCACACCCGAGGCAGGAGGGCAGTGGGCACCCCGCCTGCGAGGTACAGTCCGCACAGGCTGCCCCCCGGGCTACTCCTGATACCCCAACTTACCAAGGTCCGCTACGGAGGCATGAAGCGCAGACTTCGCCACGCCCCAGACCCAGGTTGGCCCCACAGCCCTTTCAAAGTCCAAACGAATCCCGAGGGTCCAGGGAGCCTCTACAGGTGCCCACCGCCCCAGCCGGCCCCGGACCCCTGTGCCAAGGAGACAGTGCTAAAGAACCTCAGCCAGTGCAACAAAGGGAAAAGGAAGTTTGATGGAGCCGTGTGGTTTGAGGAACCTGAGCCCAAGAGGAAGCGGCAGAGCCCAAAGCGCAGACCATCTGCCTTCAGGCCGGTCATCAGAAACGGAGTGGAGCCGTCATTCCTGCCCAGGCCTGGGCCGCTGAAGAGAAGCGTCCGCTCCAGGGCATCTGCCTCTGTGAGGAAGAGACTGAGCCACGGCCTGCCCTCCAGCCTTCCTGGGGCCTTCCCTGGCCCCTGCCCCACCGGCCCCAGCTCCCAGGCCAGCCCAGGACATGGGCTCACAGCCCCTGCTGCAGGCCCGGGAGCAGATGCCCCACTGTCCCAGGAGCCTAGGCCTTCCTCCCCTTCCCAGGGGCCACACCAGGAGGGTCCTGCTGAGCCTGAGCACACTCAGCCCGCTCACCTCCTTGGCTCCTAAGAGTCACAGCCATGCCACCCTCCTCTGAGACTCAAAGCCACAGTCCCTTTATCCTACAGGCCCCTCTACCTGACAGGACTCACTGAGCCCACAGCTCACTTGGACTGCTTCTGCCTGACAGGTCTGCCACCCCCAGACCTCCTCTCCCTTCCCTGAGGAGCCCAAACTCTAAAGAGACTATTCAGATCACAACCCTGGACTTTCCCCTGCCAGCCCTCTGCTGCCTTCTCCCTGGGAGGAGGCTCACCAGGAAGGTGGCCCATGGGCTCAGTTAGCTTAGTTAAGTGTTTGTTTTCATTTTATATAGTAGTAATAACAAGAGTTTTGTTTTAGTAGTGATTGTCATATGCTTTCTTTCAAAGTTAAGTGTTTGTTGGTATTTTATATAGTAGAAATAATAAGAGTTTTGTTTTAGTAGTGATTGTCATATGCTTTCTTTCAAAGTTAAGTGTTTGCTGGTATTTTATATAGTAGAAATAATAATAGTTTGTTTTATTAGTGATTGTCATATGCTTTCTTTCAAAGTTAAGTGTTTGTTGGTATTTTATATAGTAGAAATAATAATAGTTTTGTTTTACTAAAATAAAATGGTTTTGTTTTGTGTTTGTGACTGGGCCTGTCCTATGCATTTTGGAGGGTCTGATCAGTATCCTTGGCCTCTGACACATAGGTGCCAGTAGCATACCTACAGCTGTGGCTACCTACAGTGTGTCCCAGTAATTTCCAAAGAACCAAATTGCCCTCAGTGGAAACCACCAATCCAGAGCTAAATTTAACAAAAGAAAAGGTTAAGTCTCAATAACATGCTTCCAAATGAAAAAGCTTAATATATATATATATCATAATGTCATTTACACACATCACATGTTACATAATTATTATTCAATGTAATCATGATGTAATTTAATTCATATTCATGCATATATCTCTACTTTTATATAGGATAGGTATTTCAATTAAATATGAATTAAATTTATTACATTGACTAAAATATTTTAATATATCATTAATAAATAGAGTGTAGTATTAAATTTAATACAACCAATATTATTCCATTGTACAAATTATATAAAAAGAAATACAAAATTGTATTTCTGACATAATAAAGAAGGCCAGAAACTAGGCACAGGGTCCTATGTCACCGATGCTGTTCTCTCCATCTAAAGTCTCTTGATACATTGTTCAAACATGAATTTCAGGTTGTTTTCCGTTGGAGGGCCAGGGAATACAGCTATGAACACAGCAAAGTGCCTTTGCCTGTGGAGCTTGCTTTCTAAGGGTATAGAGGCAGAAGATAAACAAGTAGGGAGACTTGTAATCCCAAATTGCTGGGATTACAGGTGTGTGCCACTGCACCCAGCTTCACATTTCTTCTTTCAGGTCATTTCTTCCTTGCTTTGTCCATGACCACTATCCAAGTTGAGGCCCCTAAACCCCAGACTTCATATGAAGCCTCTTGGGGGCTCTCCCTCATCCCTCACACCCCTGGATCCTGTGATCTGACACTCAGCAGTTTCCCTAAATCATCAGCTTTGCCATGTTGCATTCATGCTAACAACTGTACATCAACCTGTAACTTGTGTCCAAGGGCCCCGGTGCTCCTATTCAAGCTTCTCTCACTTATCCCATTCCTTCTCCTCCTCCTCCTTCCCAAGCTCTGGGCTTCCCCTGGTGCTCCTCTTGGTTGATCCAAAGCAAGAGGTGGTGAAAATGGAAAAACACCTACTAGGCTCTGAAGACTTGGTAAAAAGAATGTAAACTTGCTAGTGAATAATTCCTATACTGATTACATGTTAAAGAAAGACTATCCTGAATATTGGATTAAATAAAATATATTGCCAAAATTCAGTTCATTTTTTTTTTTCTTTTTCCCTTTTCTAACCCATTAGAAAAATCAGAATTACCTCTCTGGCTGGTATTATGTATCTATTGGATAGTATCACCTTCTATCCTCATTTGCTATTTATTGTGTCCCTTGCTGTGTTCTGCCCTTTTGTGAGGGATGTACTTTTTCTTCACGGAACTGAAAGTCATCTTTGTAGGCCCTGCCGTTAGGGCAGTAATGGGATACACAGGGACCCTCTGTATGACTTTGTTGAGGATGATCACAAAATCACAAATTGTCTTCTTGGAGCTCTAGTACTGTAAGAGGCATTTTGAGGCTGAGTTCATTTACCACCAGATACATGGCCATTATCAGCACAGGAGACTAAAACCTATACATTTTGTGATCAGTCCAGGGCAATCTGCAGGGAGCTGAAGAAAACCCAAGGCCACTGTGCAATTCCAAGGAGCTCTTACTCAGCTCATTGTTTCTCAAGGTTATTGGAAAGCTAGTGAATGACAACAGTTGGGGGCATCCTAGACTATATGAAAGTTCTTTGTGAAGATACTGCAAAGGGTACCTCTTAATACTTACAGCCCTTTAGGTTTGGTGATCTTCAAAATTGATTGGAAAAATAGGAGAACAATTTGGTAACAGTTATAATATAGATCAATGCTATTATATACAACTTTCTCTAGAGATGGAAATGTACAAAATTGTAAGGGGTAGGATATGTGGCTATGAAATGTGGATAAATTTGAATTTATATGTAAAAAACCATAAGTGGTTTGTGGCTACATTTTAGTCAGTGCTATTCAAGTCATGTTATTTAAAAAGATATATTCTTCTTCTTTTTAAAAGTAGGGAGATCATGATCATTAACAATCACTATATAATATCAAATTTGTACCATTTCTATTCTGATATTCTTTTTATCTTATTAATTTAAGAATGAGCATTATTAGCTGGATGTGGTGGCTCATGCCTATAATCCCAGCAGCTTGGGAGGCAGAAGCAGGAGGACTGCTGTTTTAAAGCCAGCCTCAGCAACTTAGCAAGGCCTTAAAAAACTCAGTGAGGAGGCTGGGGATGTGGCTCAGCGGTAGAGCACTCACCTAACATGAGTTCGGTCCTCAGCACCCCATAAAAAAAAGTAAAGGTATTGTGTCCAACTACAACCAAAACAAACAAACAAACAAAAAAGAAACTCAGTGAAGCTCTAAGAAACTTAGTGAGACCCCAACTCAAATTAAAAAAAAAAAAACACAAAAAGGGCTGCACGTCTGGCTCAGTTGTTAACTGCCCCTGGGTTAAATCCCTAGTTACCCCCCCCCAAAAAATGAGGATAATCAAATTTAATTTCTTATGGTTAGAATCTCATATCTAAATTTTAGGCAAAAATTAGGCTCAATTTCACTAGATGGCACACTAAGTGAAACTGATTTTATTTTCATCTTGACTAATAGGTGTAGGCTTTTTTCATTATTATGTTACAATTCCCCACAGTTAAGACCCTCAATAGTTAACAGTCTATTAACTGAGATAATGGCAAACAGCAATCTGAGTTGACAGCCAAAGATGAACCACAGGAAGCAAAGATACAAGCAGAGCTCACAGGGATGACATGAATTTTGCTTAAGGAATATGTTGTAATCTCCAGCTTTCATTCATTCCTTACACTGCTTCACCTCATCTTAATAAGCATTTTAAAAATGGTTGGGTTTGGGGCTGGGGATGTGGCTCAAGCGGTAGCGCGCTCGCCTGGCATGCGTGCGGCCCGGGTTCGATCCTCAGCACCACATACAAACAAAGATGTTGTGTCCGCCGAGAACTAAAAAATAAATATTAAAAAATTTTCTCTCTCTCTCCCACTCTCTCTTAAAAAAAAATGGTTGGGTTTAAGTATCTGAGGAAGGCACTGAGGGTAACAATGATGATGATGATGACAACTGTCTCACCGAAGTGGCAGCCAACACTGAGTCCTCACTGTGATGCAGGCGCCAGCAAAGGATTTTGCATGTTATCTTTTCTATCCCTCAATAATCTTGGGTCATTCTTGGTCTCCTGGCAGTACACTGGGATACTGGGCTGCCAAAAACAATAAAGGCTGTCTACACAGCTAAGCAGGTGAGGGGTTGGGATATCAGAAGAGGAAATGCTCAGTGACAAAGCAAAGACCATAAAATTCTGGGTGAAAAATAGGTCAGGACAGTGCAGTATGCCAACAGCCAAATAAATGGTGACTGTGCCACTGCCTACCAACTTGGAAATAAGAATGTGTCCTATGATGTGAGAAACTAAGCAACTGAAGTCCCATCTCTTCAGGCTACTATCTTTATTTTTTTCTTAGCACTAAAAGCAACAAAGTATCCTAAGGACATAAATACACTGATTTTGGACCTTTAATTTTCAACTTCTCCAAATAAAAACAAAAACAAAAAAAAAGTAAAGGGGAAAAAAATCCTATACTCACAAAACATTAAGAACTAGTTAAGTATTACTAATTTTTTCCATTCTAAGTTTTAGACCACAAAGTGTCAGTGTAGGTGGGATGTGGACACACAAAGCCACTAGAAATTTACGATAATCCTGGCCAGTTCGTTTCAATGAGAATTCAGTGAGTGTTGGAGGAAAAAAAAACAACACAATAAAAATATATTCATGGAGCCCTTTCAAGGTAGCAGGTTTAGCCAGATTAGCAATGCTAAGAAATTCCTTTTCTTATGTGCATATCAGTTCAAAGAGAGTAATGGCGAAGTGGAAAAAAAGCTGAAAGAGTTTGAACCTTGAAGGGCAATATTTGAAAACTGTGTTAATTCCCTCTGAATAATGGAAAATATACAAAATAACTATTTAAAAGATAAACTTAGCCAATTCACTAACATAACATATTCTATCATCCCAGTGGTTCTCTATTAGTGTTATATTGCCATTCCCCTTATGCAGGGGAGATGTGGAAATGTCTTGAGACTTTTTCAAACAAGATCATCTATGGGAGGATGCTACTGGTAGAGGTCAGGGATGTCACTCAACACCTAAAGCACCTACAGTGCTAGTAGAGTTCCCAACAACAAGACTGATCCACCTCCTATGTCAGTGTCCTGTGCTAAACAATCTCTGAGACAACCTGACAGGGACACTTAACTTATACTTCCAGGGGGAAAACAGGAAGTTTGAGAAAACCATCTGCTGCTTTACTTGATCTCCAGTGTTTATAGCAGAGCACACAGTTGCAAGCTGGTCAGCTAGAATTAACTCTGGCATTTGTAAATCAGGACAGAATATTATGGAACATGAAGTTACTGGACTGCTTAGAAATATTAATATGCAACTTCAGAAAAGTTAAGATTCACAGAAATAATCTGCAGTCTGTGGCTCAGCCTTTGTAAAAAGACCATTGCTAAAAAGAGACAATAAAAATATCAGGTTCCAAAATGTTTGAAAGTGGACAACCTTCTTGCCCAGTTTCTGCATGAAATCATTTTACCATTCTAAAACTTGTCAAGACAGCACTCTCTACATTTATTTTAATGGATCACTATGAAAACTGTCATGCTCACAGTTCTTAAAGCATACAATCCCACACTGGACTGCCGGTGACATCTTGTCTTTAAATGTTCAGCCCAACAAGCTTCTTTGCTCTTTAAGAAAGTGTGGTACTCAAAGGTTCAATTTAGGTATAGACTGTAGAGCTTTGATTGAAGGAGAGGCAGGGGGACCAAAAACCTTCTCTACAGCAAATGACTCTCAGGCTATTCACCACCACTATCTTTAGTGTAAAATTTCTATCATTTGCCAAATAACTTGTAGGAACTTAAAAACCTAGATAGAGGGCAGAGGAGCAAAAAGTGTAAACAGATTGAAAATCATATAGAAACCCTGAAGTAGGACCATAATATTCAGACTAGTAGTTTACACCCTGATGTGGATGCTTATCCTTTAAGAGCAGGGTCTCATCTTTCTCCTTATAAGATCTGATGGACCCACAGAGTGCTGCCTGATCCAAAAGAGGAACCTACCCAAATATGAACCTGACAAAGCTCTGAGATGGGAACTCAGTCAACACACATTTTCATTTCAACATTTACCGTCATTTCCTTTGTTCCAGGCACCATATCAGGTGCTGAGATGGAAAGATCAACCAGGTTTGATGTCTACCTTCCAGGTGTGAAATTTCTTCTTTTAGGAGTCTCCTGAAATACACATAGTACAGGAAGGGAAACAGCAAAATAGTTCATAACAGTGTTCATGCCTCCTCAGGTTTTGTCATATACTAAAGGAATATGGCCATGCAGGGAGTGGGTGGCAAAATACAAAGAAAAGTTGAGGGTCACTAACACATTTCACTTAGATTTGAGCTTTATTTCTTCACATCACCTTCCCAAAAGTATAAACATATATTTAAAAAACCCATCACAGTCCCCAGTGATATTCAATAAGGAAACAAACATTATTTCACCTTCCCTTTCAATACATAACCCTATCAATTGGCTATAAACTGGCTCTTCTCAGTACTACTGTCCTTGATCCTGTTCCCTCTTAGGTAGAGGGGAGAAGGCTACATCTAAGTGTAAGAAGAGAAAATCATTTGTAAAATGAAGCACAATATGGTGCTTTGTGTAGGCATCATTTTGCTAATGTATACTGGGAAGCAGAGAGGCAGGAATGTGTGGCTATCGCGTTAAAGGGGACTAGATGGTAAATAGTGAATCCCATGAGACTCCTCACCTCCAGGCCCAACCCCCCACACCTGGGGTCTTTAGACGTGTGTTAATTTGTAATATGGTGCTATAGACTGGTTGGTTTAAACAACAGAAATTTATTGTCTTGCAGTCTGGAGGCTAGAAGTCTGACACATGTCAGTCATCAGCCAGGTTGGTTCCTTCTGAGGGCTGGGAAAGATCTGTCCAGGCATTTCTGTTTGAATGATTTATTTTATGTGTTAACTGGCTAGGCCATGGGACCCAGATATTTGATCAAATACCAGTCTAAAGTTCACTGAGAAGATATTTTTCAGATGACATTAACATGTAAATCATCAAACTCTGAGTAAAGCAGATTACCCTTCATGTGGATGGGTCTCATCCAATCGAGCAAAAGCTTTTAGAGACAAGACTGAGATTCCTGATGAAGAGGAAATTCTACCCCTAGATTGCCTTTGGAATTGAGCTGCAACATCAACTCTTCCCTGGGTTTCCAGCCTATAGGCCTGCACTGCAGATTTCAGATTTGCTTGAGTCCCCCACTCATGTGAGTAAATTCCTTAAAATAAAAATCTTCACTCCCTAGTGGTTTTGTTTGTCTGGAGAATCCTACTACACCTCACCTTTGGTAATCCCTTGGCTTGTGGCAGTGTTAATTCCAGTCTTCACTGGGCCTTCTCACTGTGTCTGTATCCAAATTTCCCCTTTAATTAGGACACCAGTCTTACTGTACTAGGGACTACCCTAATGACCTCAATCTCCTATGGTCGCATTCTAAGATACCATGGTTTAACACTTAAATATGACTCTGTGTGTGTGTGTGGGGGGGGCACAATTCAACTCATACCCAGTAGTGACACAAAAAGTATGCCTGCATTTGTAACCCAAAAGGTTTTAGAAAGTTAAAATCACTTTTGTTGACTTTTGCATGTGTGTTTGAATACATACAGTTTTTACAGTGAGTATGTCAAAAGGGCTAAGATAGAACTTACCTTGTTTAAGCCATATAAAACTTGAGTCAGGCTTGTCCTTGCAAAAACAAATCACAATGAGTTCTATATATACATAATTATACTGCACTAAAAATAACTATAATAGAAGGGAGATCAGTAGAGCAAGTGGATCTGGGCAGGAAGGAAGAGAGGGGATGGGAAGGCACTGGGGAATGTGATAGACCAAAATATTATGTATATGTACAAATACAGTATAAAGAATCCTACTATTATGTGTAATTACAATGCACTAATAAAAAAAAAGTATGGCTTGGGAATAAAATTTCAATTCACCATCACGGTAGTACCTTAAACCAGGTAAGAACATTTTTTTTGGTACTGGAGATTGACCCAGGGGTGCTTAACCATTGAGCCATATCCCCAACACTTTTAAAAATTTTGAGGCAGGGTTTCTAAGGCCCTCCCTAAGTTGCTGAGGCTGGCTTGAACTTGCAACTCTCCTGCCTCAGCCTCCCAAATCGCTGGGATTACAGGTGTGTGCCACTGTGCCCAGAAAGAACTGGGTTTTTGAGTGTGTTCATCACCTGAATTCATTGAGCAGATATAAAAAGCAATAGGCCACAAATGATCTGAATATTGAATCCAATTGTGCCTATTACCCCCCATTAGGAAAAACATCAAATGTATATAAATATAGTGGGAATAATATAATAAATTACTTATATATCCAATGATCTATTTGAAAAGTGATCAATTTTGGCTGGATGGGCCTCATGAGAGCTAGCTTTTCTGTGCCACATGTCCTTTGCTACCACTGATTATTCATGCCTTGGATTTTTCTAACACACTCCTTACCAACTGTTTTGCAGATTTAGAAATGTGTGAAAAAATATTCTAAGTGGTTAAAAGCAATCATAAATTATGTATTGAATAAGTGCCACACAGATTGTACTGTCTGATTAAACCATTTGTAATTATGGAAAGGACAGCAAAAGTACTGGTAAATGATTATGATTATATTGAACAATTCCTTGTCATCAAAATGATTTTGGAAGGAAGCCAGCCTTTTGCAATTCCTCCAAACCTAACTTAAGAGATTTTGTTGTTATTCAAGAAAGCTTAACTTCTGCCTCCTACCCACTTCTTCGCTGAGGGCAAGATCCCAATCTAGAGTTGCTAAAGGTTTCAAAATAGAGTCCTTATACTTGATTTGTATATTGCAACTAACTGTCCTGGCACTGCTAATGAAATGGAATGCACTTCCCTCTGTCCATCATTTCCCTAATATTCACTTTCACTCCAATTATCTCAGTCTTACTTCATTTCAACTGTAAACAACAGCAGTCTTTTGCCTGACTTCAGGGAAAACACAGAGGGGTGTACTGGTACAGAGAACTGTACACTTGTTCCTTTTGTCCTTTTGGTGAACTCCAGCCCAGGTACTTGGCTCACCGTGAATTACCATACATGCTGCAACATGACTTCTCTGAGAGGTGGATAAGGCTGCCTTTCTCAACAGAGATTTCTGACTGTCCTCCAAACTCTAGCAAGATTTTAAAGAGCAGAGTGGAAATGGGCAGAATTCCTGTAAAGGAAGTAGGAAAACCAGATAACACTGTGATTTTCAGTGGCTGACACCAAACAAATTCTATCCCAAGTAAGGTTTACAGATCTTTATTAACTTCACCTATTTCTCAAGCTTTTCCAGCAAAAATAAATGGGGGGGTAATTACAATATTGACACTAACCAGCTAGCAGCAGCCTCAGACAGAAGCACTTAACGCTGAAGGAGAATCCCAGACACCAATATTTGTATTTTGGAGATTATTCTCCTCCAGCTCTGGGGTACCACTCGAGAGAAAAAGGGCAGGAGGAGGAACTGAAGAGTGCAGAAAGCTCAGATTTATCCACAAGACACAACTGTGCTGGTGATCCTCTACACTGGCGATAGCTGTGAGTCTGTCCTTTGCCCCTGGCACAGTCGGGGACAAACTCAATAATGCAGATCCAAGAAATCCCAACTCCGTGTGTCGCGGTTTCTGGAACTGCAATTTCTTTATTTGCCAGTCACTGGGACAACTGCTCTACGTTTAAATGAGCGGCTTCCTGAAAGAGTGTCTGGTGATCCTTACAAGGGAGAAACTGAGCTAACAAGGAAAAGGAGCTATCCCCGCCGCCGCTCTCCCGCCCTTCTTAAGAGAAGCCCCTCCAAGAACCTGAACATACACGCTGGACCAACATGTTCCTAGGCTCCGGGCCCATTCGTGGAGGGTGATCATGAGTGTGGAGACACCGTGTGGTCCCTGTACTCTGTGGCATACCATGCCCCCATTGTGGGTCACGCTACGAACTGTCACACGACCCTAAAGGACCGGAACTTTGTCGTTCGCTCTAAGAGGCCGAGGTTCATGGGCTCCGCCATCTTGGCTACGCTCTCTCGCACCTCACCACGCCCCTCACGCCGGAAAGGACATTCGCCAAGCCACGCCCCCGTCCTTCCAACCCCCGCCTCTATGAACACTATGCTCTCCGCTCTAGACTCCTTTCCTTGTTAGTGTAGACGGGTGGGTACCGTCTATACCAACCACCGGACTCTCGCCGCGACCACGCCACCGTCTTCCGTAGGGGCCACTGTTCTTATTACGTGCAAGAGGAGGAAGGCCACGGCCGGACTCTGCCCAAGCTCAGGGCACATACGTGCGTCCCACCTACTTCAGGCCCCTACTCAGGCCCCTCCTTCCGGTCCTGTGCCCGACCCTCCCTCGCGCTACTCCGTTGCCCACCTCCATCCGTGACCAGGCCCCCACACCGCGTCCAGTCCACGTAACTGAGCATAAGGTCTTTTACATCCTCCTGACCACCCGGTCACGTCCATCTTGCCCACCCGAAGCCCCTCCCTTGCCCCCACAGGCCATATTCTCGTTCAGGTCTCGCCGCGGCGATTCGCCCGGGCTTCGGCTCTTCCTCTAGGAATTGGGGACCTGTGCTCCTCAGTGCCCAGGCCCCTACCTTCGTCGTTGACGAGGCTAGGGCCCCGGTTTCCTGTCATATCCCTTACCTCTTGCTACACTCCTCCGTCCTGGCCAATCCTAGCAGTCTTCCCAGGCTACTCGCCACAATCTTGGACTCATAGTAGTCACTCCCATCCCGCGCATGCGTATTTGCATGCCTTAATCCTCGCTTGTCACTGTGTTCCCAGGCCATCCACTTTGAGTTCCATTGTAGTGACACCTCTCCCGCCAGGACTAGGTCCCGCTACAAGAAGGAAGGCAGGTCTCTTTAGAAAATTGTCCTGCCCAGGGTTGGACACCGGTGGCATTTATAGCGTGAAATGAGCCCACGATTCTCTGATCTTCCTCTAAAAATCGACTTTGTTCACGTTTTTCTCAGCATTTTAAATACTACCTCTTAATGAACAGAAACCAGGTAGGAAGCAGAACTGTTAAACCAGTGATAAAACCCTGTTCCTTCCAGCTAGGTTTCATGTCCTCTAGCCCCCCCCCCCCAAGGGAGCCATCTGAAACTGTGTCCTTTCCACCCCTCAGCACCCTTGAAATACTAGGCAGATGTGTGTGTGTGTGGCATGAGCACACTCTCCCTCTGCTCCTTGTTCCTTCATGGTGTTTAGGGCCTGTTGAGACACCAGCACACTTAAAATTCTGCTTGCTGTCCTCTCAGAGATTACTCTTGTATTTCCTCTGTTTACTATTCTGGGGTCTACAAGAAAAAAGCGAGGAGGTCACTATCAGCTCTAATTTTTTTTTTTTTCTGCCCAGAAATTTCTGAAGAAGTTCCTGCAGGAAGGACATTTTCTATTCACCTTTCATGCATTCATTCAAGAGGATTCATCCAGTATTATATTCCAGTACAAATAAGCTATATCCCAAGGAGCTTACAGGCAAAAGTTCCCCCAACTTGGGTTTGGATAGGGCAGGAAATAAAGAGAAAGTTAAAAATGGTGTAGTAAGGGGATTGATTGGTAGTAAAGGATCTGGTAAGTGCTGGTCTGTTGATTGAACTAGCAGCAGTATTTGGGGGCAGAAAACAAAGGAAACCACTTTCAAAGTACTTATGACAACCCCTTACACAACTTCTCAATAAATCCTCACTGAAAATATGCCCTTTTTAACTTGTGTAGAGGGCTGTAGTTTTTCCCTCTGTGGTAGTAAGATTGGCTACATATAATTCAACATATGGCAGCAGTCAAGATCTTGTTTCCTATTTTGACATCCAGCAGTCAACATTTTATGATCAGATATGAAGTATGAGTTCCTTTCTCTGTTCACCTTCCTTCCACTTCTGCTGTGAAGATAGTAGGGAGGGGATTAACAATGCTGAGCTAAAAGTAGCACAGAGTAAACAGCAGTTTTCAACAAAATATTTTTCTTATGTATACCTTGACCCTGAGAACTCCCATTTGTAGAAAATGTTTCAAATGCCAATCATTTATTGCCTGAAAAAATAAACTCACATGAAATAGGACCAAGTACACTCTGTTACTGCCTTGATTTTTATAACATAGTTATATTCACCTTTGGCTACAAATTATTTGAAGCAATTTACCAAAATTTAAACAACATTGTATAGAGAAATAGTTCAAAGAACCAGAGGGGTAACTCATTGAGGAAGAATAAATAAAGCAGTCAATTACATACCCTCGGATATAGAAGGTGGGGATAACAAAAATTTGAAGGTTTTATGGTGTTCATAAAAAACAGTTGGGATTTTGTTTTTGAGAAACACAATTTTTCTTAAGCTTTTTAGTCCTGAGGGACATGCCAATTCCTCACTATTATCATGCTGTTAGTTAAGTGAGAAATATGTATCCTATGGAGTTACCCAAAGATCCTCTGTATGTAAACTGTTGTCACGATCACAAAACATAATACATTAAATTAATTTTATGAACATGTAAACTTTCCATTTTAACTAAGTACTCAAATCCCCAATGTTCTGGTTTAATTCAGGGTGATATTTAGATGATATTTAGATCATTTTTCCTTTGGATGGCAAATCAGTTTCCACTCACATGTCAAATCTTTTCCATTCATATTGGCTGGCTGAATAAGTGAGTTGGGAAGTTTTGTAGCTGAGTCCATGCTCAGAAGGACAAAGTCTTGTAACAGATTAATAACATCTTTGTGGGCACAGGATGGGTAAGTGTCTGTAAGCAATAGCATATCTAGCATCTCTGATTTCAGTAATGGCAGTTTTGTGTGCACATCTTTTATGCAGTCTACATTTCTCATGATGAAGCTTTTAATGAAAATCAGGTCATTTTTGCTCTAAAACCCTGGAGTGGAAACTCTGAGAGATTAATTCCTGTATCTTTTGTATCAATCAGAATTAGAGCAGTTTAATTTTTTTTTTTTTTTTTTTGGTAGTTTAGATGGACAGAATGCCTTTATTTTATTTATTTATTTTTATTTGGTGCTGAGGATGGAACCCAGTGCCTCACGCATGCTAGGCAAGCACTCTGTCACTGAGCTACAGCCCCAGCCCCAGAATTAGAGCAGTTTAAAATTCTGTTATGAAAATAAGAACATACAGCCTAAAAGTTACATGGCCAGATGACCTTCCTCCACCTCTGTAGAGGTTGGCAAGGGAAGTACCTATAGACAGTATTAAGACTGGGTGACCTCCAGGTGGCAGTAAAATAGAATATTAAGGATGGATAATACTATACCATAGAGCATGTCTGCAATAATTTTAGCCTAGAAAGAAATTATGACTTGCCCAAACCAGGAGAAAACTCAAGAACTATCCAGAGACAAAATTACTACAGATTTAGTTATAGATCTAATTTGCATTTATTAGTGATTCATGAATCATGGCATCCTCTTTTCTAGAAAATATCATGAAAGCTCCCAGTGTGCATTAGGAGAACAGTATGTTTTGTAAGTCAGAAACAAGGAAACATAACAAGAGAAGAAATACCGATTGATTAATATTAAATTCCTTTGGCTTACTTTTTTATAAGGTTGAAGCAGAAGGACTTCCTTCTTACATATGTTGA
Organism: Callospermophilus lateralis; assembly: GCF_048772815.1. Classification (NCBI taxonomy): domain Eukaryota; kingdom Metazoa; phylum Chordata; class Mammalia; order Rodentia; family Sciuridae; genus Callospermophilus; species Callospermophilus lateralis. The sequence goes on from NW_027510162.1 coordinate 114,529, forward strand.
CCTAAGTAGGCGGGGTTTCCTGTTTTCAAGAAAAACTGGTCTGTTTTGGCAATGTATCTTCCTCCTTAAAGTCTCAGTTTGATCCTGCAGCATTTAACATTACTGACTCCATTTTGGTTTGGTGTGGACTCTTGGGACTAGTGCAGGAGCTGAGTCAAAACAATAGGTCACATAATTTTTGTTTAACATACCTGAGCAACAGTGGAAACAGAAACATAGGAAAAATGCTCGTGAAATTTTGCTTTTACTACATGAGATTCATTATAAAATATTGGTCTCCATGTCAAGATTAGTCACACAGACTCTCACACATTCAGTTTAAACAACTGTCCTTTAAGTTACTACCTTAGGTATATTAAGTTTGCAGAATTACATTCACCTAGTTTGTCTGAATTAATTTTTATTTGCAGGCAGTAGTGATTAACTTTCTCTGACAAACAAAATGTTAACCTGTGGAAAATAAGACAAAGTTCATAATGGATATGGCTGTTGATTAACCTACAAAATTTGATGAGCTTTTCAAATATTGTAGTTGATTTTCTCATTTTAAAAATGGCATGAGGTAGGGGGATAGAGATGAAAATATTCCAAAGCCCAGGACTCCTTATTTATCAAAAATACTAGAAACTGTTTTTCTCTCTAGGAATGAAAAAAATAAAGGCCAAAGTATTTCAAGGTACTGTATTTTACTCTCATAGACTCAAGTTTATTAGAATTCCACTTTATGGTTCATATTAGTCAATTCAGTTTCCTTAGTCTGTGAAACATTCACGGGCTATGAGAAATGCAAAAATGAACTAAATATCTCTGCCATCTAGAAACTTAAATTTTTGTAGGACACAAAAGTAAATCATATTGGCAACAGATGCATATACAAATGTGAACAAAATGCTCTGGGAATTTGGAAGAATAAAAAATTTGTGGATTGGACAAGTCAGTTATAAAACTGTACAAGAAAGGCAAAAGAAAAGCTGCTCAAAGGAGATGATAATAAGATAGACTTGAAATAATGGCTAATATGCTTAAAGATAAATGAAACTCATAGGATTCAAACTGAGGAAATCAATCCTGTGAAACAAACACAAGCAAAAACAGAAGTAGAACATGATCAACTTGCAGTGACTAGCTGGGAGAACAGCTCAGGGGTATGAGGGAGGGTACTTAAGTGTTCATGCACCTGAAAAGCCAAGTTGGTTCAGAACTTAAGACCATGGAGTTTGAATTCTCTTACATTGACACTAAAGTGCTAATGAAGATTTTAATGTGGAAATAGTAGCAGTGTAAATGACCAGGAGAAGGACAATGAAATATAGGAAGGTAGGAAGTTCTTTCTATGATGGTGGGTTTCCAATGTGCTGGCATTTACTCAGTTCATATGTGTCCAGGGCTCCAATAACCAGGAAATCATTCTTTCTTGTTAGCCTTCTTAATAAACAGATAATTGAGCTCATTTTTAATTATATCATATATAACAAATAATGTTGCATTCTTATAGTATGCTTAATTTTACACACAGACACACACACACACACACACACACACACACACACACAAATTTGGTTCTCTTTTATATTCTGTCCTTCCTGTATGTGTTATTTCCATTAACCCAATTATAACAAGAAAAAAAAAGTTAGCAGATACAGGCTTGAATGATGTTTCTGAAGTTAATTTAGCAGCATCCCTGGTCTCCATTCATCTGATGCCCATTGGTTCTCTCTTCAGTGCTATTTGTGATGGACAGAAATGTCTCTGGGCATTGCCAGTGCCTTCCAGAGGACAAAATCACCCTGACTGAAAAATACTACATTTATATAGAATATTTTCACACAATAGACAAAAATATCTTTTTCATATTTGTACATACATCTAATGTCAACATGATTTAATTTTTTCTCCTACAAAATTGTGTCTACATGGCAGAGACTGTATTTGGTCCATTTGTGTGTTTCTCAAAGCCCATACATCTGACTACTAATTGGAGATCTAAAGAGCTTAAAATCATTGCTGTTTGTGATGATGAAACACAGTAATTTGGGTCAACTTTAAAAGCGACGTTGGCCCTCCCTGCCTCTTGTTTTATTTATTACAGGTAAATGGAGCCTACATATCCCCACATGCTTTTAACTCTGGTGAACTTTAAAAGGTGAGTCAAAAGAATAGCACAAATGTTCTTATTTCATGTGATCTCATATTTTATTTACCCCAGAGCAGTAGATCAATAGTTATGTACCTAGAAACTGCTTTGCAATAGTGTTGTGGAGTATAAAAAACAAAGAAATCAATTTCTTTTTCCTGTCTCAGGATACTGGGTTACCTTTTGTGTTGTTCATGGCAACGGTAATCTAAACTTTTAATTTCTGCTATCTAGAACATTTAGAAGTAAATATAGCATATTCAGAATGAAACTGCCTCATTTGTCAAGATTGCCATGGTTACTAATAAGTTATTAGGCTCTCATGTGAAATTGCTGAAACAAACAGTTTATGAAATGAATTATACAAATATAAATCCTCAGGAAATTTAATACTTAAAATTTGTACTTCACCCCAGGTGCATTCTTGTAATCCCAGCAACTCTGGAGGCTGAGACAGAAGGATCACAAGTTCAAGGTCAGCCTGGGCAATTCAGTGAAACCCTGTCTCAAAATTCAAAAGGACTGGGGCTGGGGTTATAGCTCAGTGGTAGAGCCCTAGCCTAGCACATGTGAGGCCCAGAGTTTGATCTTCAGCACCAAATAAAGATAAATAAATAAAATAAAAGTATTGTATCCATCTACAACTACAAAAAATATTTTTTAAAAATTCAAAAGGTCTGGGTATGTAGCTCAGTGGTAGAGCCCCCCTACCTAGCATTCATGCGGCTCAGAGTTCAGTCCCCAGTACTGAAAAAACAAATTCTACATCAAAACAGACACTAAATGTGGGCTTTGTAAAAAGAAAGAGAGTTAAGATAGTGTGTTGAGAAGCAAGAAAACAGAGATGGAAGTTCTGTTTTTCATCTATTTATTGAAATCTCCTTAAGTTACTTAACAATGAATTTATTTTTACTTCTTTCCATGTCACAAGTAACTTATGGCATCTTCATATTCAAAATTAGGTAATTGGTAGCACATATTTGTCATTTGAGCTTTTGTCTTTCCATTCATATGACAGGACCTATAAAAGTCTATATTATGAATGGGCTGCAGGGATTTTTGTTGTTGCTAGTTTTTTTTCCCAGTAGGAAACACTTTTCTAGGAAATTACTGAGATATAGGAAAAAAATCAAAATTGTAACTATAAACTATTTAGAAAATAAGAATGAGATAACTTTACATCTATGTGCCTTATGTCATATGGCCAGAATAGTAGACCAAAGAAAATTTATAATCTTACATGTTGCAATTATTAACTGAGAAGGAGTAAAAGATAAATGAACCTACTAACTCAAGAGTTAGAAAAATAAGAAATGAAATGACCACAGAAGTAAGGACTTAAGAAATGCGTATAAGATGATGAATTAGAAAACAGAACAGAATTGAAAATTAGATCCATAATCTTGTTCTTTGATTAAACTGCAACATAGATAAACCTCTGGCAAGTTTAATGGAAAATGAGAAAAATTAATATATACACTAGAAAACAAAGAGAACATAGCAACAAATGTACACATTATATAGGAAATATTTCAGAAAGTCCATGAGAATATTGGAATACCTTATATGAAAATGAATAATTTCTTAGAAATTGTAAACAGCCAGGGCTAAGGAATGTAGCTCAGTGGTAGAGTGTTTGCCTAGCAAGCATGAGGCCTTAGATTTAATCTCTAGCATCTCCAGGAAGAAAACAAAACAAAACCAAAAATCCCTGAAATAAATTATCATGTAAGAAATGAAAAATTTTAAAGAACTCTTCTTCTATAATATGCATGGTCCAAATTTTTCATTCTTATACATTGTAAATATTTCTAAAGATGGACAATATTAGAAATATTTCTACTTCGTTTTCAAGGAGATAGTGTAAGGACCTAGAAGGGGGAGCACTTCAAAAATCAGCGCTTGAAGCTACATGATATTCTCTTAAGAAAATAAGTTTAAAAGTTTTTTTTTTTTTTTTGGTGGTGTTAGGAATTGAACCAGGGCCTATGTGTCTGAGGTAAGCACTCTACCAACTGAGTGATACCCCCAGCCCAAGGTTTTAAATTGTAAGGGGAAATCTAACAATTTGACCAACATGCTGAAAATAAATTGAATAAATGTAAAGAAATGTATCAACATAATGCACAAAATGGCAAAAACACTATGAAAATAATTATAGATAATGAAAAGCTAATTGATAAATGGAATATAAATAACTGATTAAAATAATTTTTGATAATTAGAAATAAAAGAATACCTTTATTACATGATAAGTCTTGTTTTTTCTTTCCTTTTTTCCAGAATTTAGGATGGAACTAAAGACCTACCCCACCCATGGTAGACAAGCACTCTACAAATAAAATACTTTGTTATAATCTCTAACTCTATGTGTATTGACTTTTCCTCCCCCAGATAACTTCATTTATTCTGCCTTTTTTTTCCCCCCCGGGGATAGTTAAGTGAGCTCTTCTAGGAAATTTCCACTACAGGTCACAGTGAAATTGCCACACTGGCTGGGCCAACTCTGGGCAGCCCCTACCTGTGGTACAGCTTTTCTGACTGTCCTTGCAGCCAAAGCAAAGGAGGTGAGAAAGAGCTCCTTCAGGTGAATTACACTAACAGAAAGGAGTCATCTCCAATAAAATTTCACCCCTCCTAGGAAAGGGAAACAATGTGTCTCTAAAACGCTGCAGAAGTGCCATTTTTGATCTTTTCCTCATTGTTGCTTTTAAAATCTCAATTTCCTCTTTAACATAAGGGCACCCAATCTAAACTTTCCATTCATGATTTTTGAGGAAAGAGGTGGAATCTGGGGACTGAATTCATGAAGAGGCAACTTGGGAGAGGAAAGCTCTGACATGGGCCTAGGGACTTTTATCGGTGTCAGTAAGATGCCTAAGGAATTTTCAAAAGTTTTTAAAAGTGTGTTATAGATATACATAAAGGTGAAATTAACTTTCTATATGTACATAGCATAGTTTGGCCAGTTTCTTCCCACAGTTCTCCTTTCCCATCCCTTTTGCTTCCCCCTCAGTCCTCTTTGCTCCACTGATCTCCCTTCTGTTTTCATAGAATTTCCCTCACTCCCCGCCCCTTATCTTATTTTGGTCTACCTTCTGCATATGAGATAAAACATTTGACCCTTGCTTTCTAAGTCTGGCTTATTTCACTTAGCGTGATGTTCTCTAGTTCCAGAAGTTTACCAGCGAATGCTATAATTTCATTCTTTATGGTTGAGTAAAACTCCATTGAGGTTTTGTTGCAATTTCTGTTTGGATTTATGGGGATGAGACACTCTATGTGGTGGACCTGGGTTCCATTGTAGTCAGCCTAGGCAGTAAACCCATTCCACTCAAGGCATTGCTGCCAATTTGGACACCAGATCCTTGGTTCTCTCACAGGTCAGGTGATTATAATAACTGAGGTGTTATTTTGAGGTTTAGCAGAATAATCCAGTGAGCCTAGTTCATGGTAGGTAGCTCTAGGTCACAGTTGTGTAGCTGTGACCAATGCAGTCACTAGCTACTGTGGCTAAACTATATTAAATGCTACTAAACAAAAAATTCACTTTCTCAGCAGCACCAGCCCCATTTCAACTGCTCTACAGCCACCTATGTCTAGGGGCTACATACTGGGTAGCACAAGCACAGCGCATTTCCATCATCAAATGGTATTTAATTTAGGGCTAGGATGCAGCTCAGTGGTAGAGTGCTTAGCTAGCATGTGGAAAGCCTGGGTTCCATCTCCAGTGTCACAAAAACAAAACAAAGAAGCAGAATGGTCCATTGGGCAACACTGCTCCATATCACTAACTTGGATTTTCAATAATGGCCAAACCCTAGGGCTAAACAAAACCATCCCCTTTGTTTGAAGTGGAAGCTGTCCTGGGATGTTTACCTGCCAAGGTAAGAGTCAGAAGAGGACACTCAGGGAAGTGCATCCTTTGTTCCCCAGAGATAGAAAGGAGTGATATTTGCTTCCCAAATTCAAAGAGCCTATCTGTGAACCAGGTAGTTTAGCCCTGAAAAGGTGGAAAGTTCATGCCAAGGAAAACCTCCATTGAGGACTCCCTTCCTTCCACTGTGCACTTAACCAGGCGGCTGCAGAAGGGGTGGGGGGGGGGCGAATTCCCATTCTGTTAGCAGAGGAAACATTCTTCTGAGGTAGAGTTTGGGAAAAACAACTAATCTGTTTTTCAAACGGATTTTTGTAAATAACTGACAGGAGATGGGCTGCTTCTATTGCAGTATTAACCCAAGTGTATGGGTGTTAATTATTAAACCTTTTAGATGGTGGCTCACTGATTTCTCTGATATTCTAATCCGGTCACAGAATGGCTAAGGCAGCTTTAAGTGGAGGGTGGATTTTTTTTTTCTCAGTTTGCCTTGTGTTTTCCACTCCAGAAGAATGTTGTGGCTCCTCTTTTTTCTAATGACTGTTATTCATGCTGAACTCTGTCAACCAGGTATGTAGCCTTGAAACTTAAAAATAGCTTAACAAGTCATTGACTGAAAGAAATCTTTATTTTTCTAAATCTGCAGGCATATTGTGGCTTTTAAGTTTAGCCTGTGACTGTTTTATGATTGAAAGAAAATGTAAACCACCTAAGGTCCTTGCCATCCAACTTTCAGGGGTGTTTAGGGACAGTTTCCTTGTAGTTCTGTTTTCTGTTGCTTTTAGTTCATTAAATATTAGGATTAATTGGGCTATGTTTGGGCAGATTTTATATCATATACTGTTGTTTCTTTTTCTTTTCTGGCAGATGCAGAAAACGCCTTTAAAGTGAGACTTAGTATCAGAAGAGCTCTTGGCGATAAAGCAGTAAGTGGAACACCTGCATGTTCATTTTGAATTTTGTTACCTAAGGACTGTGCTTGCTTTCTCTGATGATGGGCCTCTGTCTGCATAGTAATGACAATATATCATTTCTAAAGATTTGAAGTCTGATCTTTTCTAAATGTAAAGGTAGAGTATACTAAAATAGAAATTGTTTACAATAGGCTTGCCTGAGGTTCTTTATCTGTAGTGTATGCTGGAAGACATATGAAGTTTTGTATGGCACCAAACAATTTAGAGAACTTGAACCTCTCAATCCAGCATTGTGGAGCTAAGGAGACTGAGGGTCTGGGTTGGATCTGCCCATCATTGTTGTAGTCCTTGGAATCTGGGCAGCTTGTTTTCTAGTCATGGAAAAGAAGGAATGGTACTAAATACAGAAAGTCTTTCATAGCACAAGAATTCAAATTCTAATGTAAAGTTTAAATTCTTTAGAACTACCAAAGTGACACTGTGTCATATATACTTTTGAAACCAAAGTTTAGAAATACTCACAGGGCCTCTGTGAATATAGAAACAGTAAAGAGACTTGAATTAATAAGTCAATTATTATGAAATTTCAGTGTCAGCTTCCCAGAGTGATGTGCAAATTACTCCCCCCCACAGGTGTCATTAAGAGGCCTCCCGCTAGAAACCCCCCCAAAAAAATGTGCTAAAAGAATTTTCAGGTATTCTATTACAGGACAGTCCACCAACATATCATTGTATTATTTACTTGGTGAATTATAATTGTTAAAAACACCCAGAATTGACTGCGAACTTAATTTACATTTTAGCAGGGAGCCTTCTAAGCACTTGACTGCTATCAGCTCATGTAGCCCTTAACAACAACCTTTTAAGGAAAGTGGTACAGGTACTCTTATTTTCATTGGATGGGTAAGAAAACTGAGATGCAAGGAAATGAAGTGACCCTTTCAGGACCTTAAGCCACCAAGTGATAGAGGTCAGATCTGAATCCAGGCAGACTGACAGCAGAATCCACTCTGTACCTTTCCCCCTAATCCGGTGTATAGGGTTTCTCACTCTAAGATCCTTAGAGTGGGTGCCATGCTGGGTGGTGGAGATGCATTGACCCTAAAAATCAAACTTGTCCCTGCCCTATGGGGATTATGGTAGTGGGAGAATCAGTCATCTATTAAAGATATAGTAAAGCAAATGCAAATGTGCAATCTTGACAATATTACAAGCTTTGGCCTCATCAGGATCCTTAGTATCTGGCCCTTCTATTATAAGGTCCATGAGTTGAAGTGAACTATGGATAAAAGAAGGAATGACACAGGGAACAGCACATGTAAAGGAGCTTGCTAAGCATGAGGGATAGAAGGAAGGCTAAGGTGTCTGGAATTGGGGCATAAAAAGCAAAGTGGCATATCATCACGTTTGTAGTTTCAGAAAGGGACTGGGCCCAGGAGTATGCAGGCTGCTGCATGAAAGAGTTTTGCTTGAACATGAAAGAAGTGCTTGAGAGCTTCAAATGCTGTTGGGAAGCTAAGCAAGATGAACACTGACACATGCTTGTTGTGTTAAGCAATGTGGAGGTCAGTGGTCACTTTAGAGAGAGCCTCTTTTTTGGATTGACAGCCAGAAAGCAGATATTAGAGGGAGTGTTGTAGGTGGAATGAAATATAAATTGGTGGTGAACATGTGTAAACAGAAGTATGGACAACTGCTTTGAGCATTTTGACTATGAAGAGTAGGAGAGAGATGGTGCATGAATGAAAGGAAGAGTGAGTGAAGTGATTTATTTGTACTGTTGTCTCAAAGGGAAAAGTTTGAGCAGTGGACAGGCTGCAGGTAGATTTGAATACACAGAAGAGGGAGGGAAACTGATATTGTTTATATGATCAGAAGGGCCCAGGAAAGGCATTCCTAATAGAGATAGGGGGAATAGCCATTGATAGGAGAGGTACCTCATGTCTGGCCCTTCAAGGGAGAAGATGGACAGGGTGTGCTTCTATGGACGAAGTTTTGTATCTTGGTGCCAGGAGGATGAGGGAGTTCAAGTTGATGACTTGAGATGTATCTTTAAATTATAAAGCAACAGTGTCTAGTGAAAGTGAGGTGTGAAGGAAAGCATAATAAGTCAGCAGACCTATAGGAGGTTAAAATAGTCCTGTGAGCCATCAGAGAGAGAGAGGAAACCTAAGGGATTCCCAGGCAATTTGGGGGTAGGTCATTATGAATTTAGAGTTAAGCCAATAGTCCCTGTTTTGTGATTTTCTCCAATTATGTTGTATTACTCACCTAAAATTTGGGGTTGGCCTGGGTTTGAGGGTCCTGAGATGTATGCAGAAAGCAAGGTGAGCTGGGACATTAGGGCCTTGGCATAAATGTTATTGAAGTGAGGAACCAAGGAATCTGAACTGATGGATGAATAAATACATCTCATATGCTCCATGTGGTCTGTGGAGTCACATGTGGTATGTAAAGATGTTTTCAGTTTCACACACTTTTTGAGTACCTGTTATGCATCAAGTAATATGTGCAACAGGTACTTAAGCTGATGTGAACATTTTTGTATATATCTTTTCCACAAGCTTTCTTTTTGCAGGACTATTTAGCCAGGAGTGGGACTTTGGGTCAGAAATTATTCCTGTGTTTAAATTGGCACCTCTTTTCTTATGTTCTCTTGAGTTGTCCATTTTCTTCTTATGTGGTACATGTGCTTGATTCCTTTTCTATGTAGAGACTCAGTGAAACATTTTGAATGCCTTTGTGGAAATATGTAACCTCCAGTGCACTCGCTTTCAATCCTTCCACCCTTACTCAAGATCAACTGGTGAGGGTTGCAGGATATCCACCTTGATGTGGATCTGGTCAGTCCTGCACTGTTCCACGTAGTTTGGGGCTTTGCTCTGTGACCCCAGCGGGACTCCTACTGAGGCAAATCATGCTCTTGTTTTTAAGGGGAACCAATGAAAGGACTGGAGATCAAGTCAGATCATCTCCAAGATCTGAAAAGCAATTTAAATTCATGCTCTGGCAAGGTCTGGTTAGCATCTTTCATTGTTATTTGCTATACTGGGTTATCATTCTCCTATAGTTGAACAGACTTATTCCCCATCTCCCCAATCTGAAAACAGTGCATCCCTGTTTGAATAGTGTTTGTGTGCTGTCTATAACTGGACTAGTTTCTTCTTTATGTCTTGATCTTATTAGATTGGATTATAGTTATTCTGAGTAAAACTGATTTTGGAACCAAATACATTATTAAAAGCTAGGGGCTATGCTATGAACCATTTGACTATTTTTAAACTCTCATAGTATAGTATAAAATAAAAAGTTTAATACAAAATGATTGAAGGAACATTTCAAATAGGATCTAAATTGGACTAAAATGCAACATTAAATAGCACTTGTACATGAGAAAAGATATTGAATTATTCTTTGTTGATGGCAAGACTGAAACAGAAAAGTGTGAAGAAAAGTGATTGAATGGAGGGAGGGGAGAAGGTGTAGGACTAGGAAAGACAATGGAATGAATTGAACATAACTTTCCTATGTTCATATATTAATACACAACCAATGTAACTCCACATCATGTACAACCACAGATATGGGAAGTTATGCTCCATGTATTTATGATTTGTCGGAATGCATTCTATTGTCATGTATATTTAAAAAGAAATTAAAAATGTATAAAAGAAGAAGTGATTGAAGGAACTTTAAAGAATATGATTTGGGGACTGGGGTTGTGGCTCAGGGATAACCCACTTGCCTAGCACACGTGAGGCACTGGGTTCAATCCCCAGGACCAAATAAAAAAACTAAATAAACAAAATAAAGGTATTGTGAACATCTACAACTAAAAATATTAAAAATAAGAATATGATGTGATAATATTGGGGAAAAAGGAAGACGTGAGATTATAAACCTCTTACCTAGAGAGTGATGCACTGTTTGGCATTGATTAGTATAGCCTGTTTTTGCCTACTGTCTACCCTCAAGCAGAAGAGAACTATAAGCAATAAGTTTTTAAATGTGTTTTCTCAGCCTAGAGTGAAACCCAAATCCTGACACTGTTCCCATGATATACCAACCCTTTCCAAACCAAATTCCTCCCTTCCCTTAGACTTTACTACTTTCTCCCTTGGTGTTTCTACTTTAGATGCACTTGCTCCCTTGGTGGCCCTCAAACATGCCAGTCCCCTTTTCCCTCAGGTATTTACATTTGCTATATGAAGGAACAGCTTGAGTCAATACACTGTATTAATTTGCTAGGGCTGCTAAAACAAAGTACCACAGGCTGAGGGGATTAAACAACAGAACTTTATTTTCTCTCAGCTCTGGAGATTAGAAGTTAAGATCAAGGGGTTAGCAGGATTGGTTTCTTCTGAGGGTCATATGGAAATGATCCATTCCAGGCATTTCATCTTGGCTTGTAGATGGCTGTCTTCTTCTTGTGTTTTCACTTTGTCTTCCCCATGTATGAGTCTGTGTCCAAATTTCTTCTACTAAGGGCATCAATAACATTGGATTAGGGCCCACTCTTACTACCTCATTTTACTTACTGATTTATTTATTTATTTTTGTAGTGCTGGGGATTGAACCCAGGGCCTTGTGCATGTGAGGCAAGCACTCTATATCCTCAGTCTCTTAACTTAATCACCTCTGTAATGACCCTCTCTCCAAATATGGTTACGTTCTGTGGTACTGGAGTTTAGGACACAGTTTCCAACTAAGAAAATAAAAGTGTGTTGATCCTCAGAGAAAAGGGAACAGGGGAAGGAAGGAGCGGTAGGAAAGGGGAAGTACTGGGGACTGAATTAGAGCAGACTATATTCCATGCTGTTATAATTATGTCAAAATGAATCCTAATATTATGTATAACTAAAAAGAACTAATAAAAAACTGTACTGATCTGAATAATGGGAAGGAAACTGGGTGGGAGAGTCAGTTTATGAGGAAATAGAGAAAGGAGGGAAAGGAATGGCCTATATATGGCCAGGATGATTTGTCCAAATGCCTTATTGACTGACTGGCTCCTAATATGGCAGCTTCTAAGAAAGAGCACAAAAGGAAACACGTCAAACTTGGAATTATGGAATGTCCCAAAAGCCCTACTCCAGATGCTATGGTACATGATTTAACATGTTCTCCAGTTTTCTGTGTACAAAGAAGATGGGATGGGAGTGTAGAGACTATGAGAATGAGTGTAGCATCTAATGGAGTCTTTTTAAAAAATATTTTTTAGTTGTAGATAAACACACAGTATCTTTACTTATTTTTATGTGGTGCTGAGGATCGAACCCAGTGCCTTACACAGGCGAAGCAAGTGCTTTACCACTGAGCTACAGTCTCAGCCCCATAATGGACTGTTTTTAACCCCATACCTTTCTTTCCATCTCTTTCAGTATGTCTGGGATACAAATGAAGAATATCTCTTCAGAGCGATGGTGGCTTTCTCCATGAGAAAAGTTCCCAACAGAGAAACAACAGAGTAAGCAAACAGTACAAAATCTTAACTGATTATTTGCAATTGTATGTGAGACAGTGGATTATTTTAATCCTTTATCTTGAACATAAATTTTAGCCAATTGGAAGGGTCCTCCATTTTTATTAAACATTAAAAGACCTTTGTAATGTAGCTTAGCTTACATCTTATATCATATTTCAATGGTGCTCTTCATTCAGCAGGCAATATGAAGATAACTAACTTCCAAAATTGCAGTTATATTTCCTAAGCTTCTGTGTTTCTATTGTATACATATAACTTTTCTTGAAAAAGGGTGGATAGATGGATCAATAGGCAGGTAGTAAGGAACTCTATTCTCACCTTGAAAAATAACAAAATATGTATAGGTTCTTCCCCTAACTGGTATCTGTCATAGCAACTTGTAAGTTTTCTTTAAAAGCACATAGTACAACTTTGAATAGTTTTGCATTTTTTTCTGTTACTCTGGAGGAATCTTCTCTTCATGGTGTTTCCTTCCTTCACTATTTGTGATGAGGGTAACACTCCTGGTTTCTCTCTACGCCCTCTCTGGTGTCTCCCTTTGAGAGGTGAAATGTCTTATCTGATTGGTAAGCTGGATGGAGAACCTGGGTGTGGGTTCCTTTCTCTTTGGGAGCTAGCTTGCCCAGCCAGCGCCCCCACCAGACATTCTTAGTGTCACTTGCTAGCTGAGGACAGAACCAGTCTCCACTGGTATTGGGAGACATACACACCTGTAATGGTATACTTGTTAACAGCCGAGGAGCACTTAGATTGGTAGGTGTCTCATATGGAGTGTTAAATATCTTCCAAATTCCTTCAGTGCATGGTAAGACCAGCCTCAGCTCAGCTCTGTCTGAGATAGTACGGGTATGGAAGGCTTTTTAATGTTTTTATTAATGCATTATAGTTATATATAATATTGGATTTAATTTGATGTAACAATCCCATGTGTATATATTTTTTCATATATAATTTGAGTGATAAGTGGCAAAATATCTTCATTCTATTTTATATGGAGTTGAGGATCAAACCCAGTGCCTCATGCATGCTAGGTGAGCGCTATCCCTCTGAGCCACCACCCCACCCCTCATGTATATTTTTAGTGTATATTTTTAACCAAAATATTCCACATGAGTCAAAACGTTGCAAGGAGATATAGTAAATTCTGTTCTTGTTTCACAGAAAAAGTATTTACTGTTATGGAATAAAACTGCAGCATTCTTTTCACAACTATATAAAACTTTTTCAGTAAAAACAAGGTGATTATATTATAAGAAATTGAAAAGGAAACAAAGCCACTGGTTATCTGGCAGTGCTAACCCGTGTGGTGTCTGTGTGTTCTCTACTACTCCTTCTTGTTTGCAGGTTTTATACATTGCTGTGTTCATGGCACTATTACTTCCTGTAAGTATCTTCAAATTACCTGATGCATGGCTCTGCAAAATGTTCACTTTCCTGGTAAAAATCAACTAAATATGTGACATTTCGGATTAGTATTGAAGAATTCATCTTTGGAATGTTTTCCTTCAGAAGCTAAGACATTGTAGGAGTCTATGAATATGTGATCAGTTTGCACGAAATGTGTTTTGCTTGGACTTTTACACCTAGGGTATCTATACTCTTGTGTTGCCAGTTGTAAATATCAAAAAGTACAGAACTAGAACAGAGATCTGTAAAAGTTTTTTCTGTGAAGGCTCAGGTAGTGTGAGTCCTGGCAGTACTGCTGTCAGAGAAGTGAGTGATGAGCAGGATGTGTTTGAGATGTAATCCATGTGCTGGACTGTATTCTACGTGCCCTGCCACAAAGAAAGCTGCATTCTGAATGCCCAGGCTTCTCCTGTGGAAAGGGGGGTACATAGTGCATGATAGAGTTGAAACTCACTCTTCTGTCTCTCTGATTATCCATAAATATTGGAAAAGACAGTGAAGATGCTGTTCAGTACAGAAAATAAAACAAATTTGACGAACTGAAGGTAGAGATTCAAGTAACTCAGAGAATGCTGAATCCTCTCTCATTTTCACCCACCTCTGACCCCCTCATTACTACAGTAACTCACATTAGGTTTGATTACCATCAGTGATACAGAGCTCATTCTCTCCTGAGGAAGCCAGTTCATATGTCGAGGTCTAGAATTGGTATATACTTAAGACATGAGTATATGGTGGGCTCAGAAAGCGAATGTGACTTCTGAAGAGAGGTCCTGGCTGCATCCATGCAGAACTTGCTGGAGAGCTGATCTGGTCAGGACACTGTGAGCAGGTGGGTGGTAGAAGGCAAGCCTGGGATTCCCTAAGAGGATCAGAGGGCCAGCAGGTGTGGGCCTGCAGAGAGGGCTGTGAGAGTGCCACTCCCTTCCCCAGGGAGCGTAGGGCAGAATGGGTTCCTGTGCAGACACCAATGCAGCAAGTCAGGGTGTGGACAGTTGGGTCCATGAGGATTAGATGGTGCCTATTCCATACCAGAGCTCATGTGTATGGGGTGATGTCTCTACTCTTTTGCCTGCCACCTCCAAAGAGGGAGAGAACTGATAGAATCAGAGGGTGGAGGTGTCTGTGAGAGGGGAGATGGCATATTATCTCCTGGTTGGCTGCTCCCCAATCAAAGACATTCTCAGGACTCTGTCCAGTTGCCACCAGAATAGCAGCAGCTAGGGTTCTAGAGATAGGATGGCATCCCAAGTCACTGGGTGTGCAGTGGGACAGAAAAAGACCACTAGCCTCTCAGCTGGAGAAGTCCAAAGATGTAGGGCTGGCCTGATCCATCTGGAGATGGGGTGAGAGAGGGCAGCTCTCTCAAGAGTCAGTACCTGAATACATTCCTGTGGCTAAGAGGAAGCTTCCAAGAGGAATTGGATGAAGTCACTGCCTGTTGAGCAGAAAATCAACTGCAGGGCAAGGCAAGATGGTGGAGTGAGGCCACAGGTGCACCATTGGAGGCCAAGTCATTGTTGGGAGCAGGGACTGGAAGAAGTCAGAGTGCAGCACCTTTTTCTGGGACACCATCAGTGCAGAAGATCTCAGAGGGCTCCCCGAAGACCCCATAGGAGCACTCTGAATAGAGAGCTTGTGGATGCCTACCATGACCAAGGACCACCAACAGCAAGAGGGAGCCACAGAAGGCCCTGGGCAGTGAGAATGCACTTTGCCTTTCTTTTCTTGTCTTGTCTGATCCCACCTCTCTTGCCCCCACTTCTAAATGAGGCAGAATGAAGCTGGGGGTGGGGAGTGAATGTAGGGCAGAAGCAGAGCCCAGAGGGTGAAGGGCTGGGCCCACACTCAGCGCCCCTGGTTGGGCCAGACCTGCTGGAAGGAGAGTACCTGCAGGCTCCAGTTTTAATTAGGAGCCGGAAGTGACAGGAAGGCTACACCATCTGCTGCAGATGCCATCTGGTGAGAAAGAAAGCACTGACAGAGGGGCCAAAGGCAGTGGTGTGAGAAACATCTATTTCTTCCTTCATTGCCATCTAGGAAGTCAGATCTGTGGAACTGAGTAACCTACACTGAAGTCCTGCTGTGTGCTGGGCATGAGCGTAAAAGCATGTGTATACCAGGTATCAGCAAATCATGACCTAGAGGCCCAATCCAGTCTGATACAACTTACAAGGTAACATTAATTTTTATATATTTAAGTGGTTTGACAATGAAAGAGAAAAAGACTTATGATACCTGAAAATTATCTGAATTTCCAAATTCAATCTCCACACGTAAAAGTTTTTGGAATACACCCTCAGGCTTTTGTGTATCTCCTGTCATGGAGATTTTCCTGCTACAAATGCAGAGTTGAATTGTCCCTACAGATGCCACACGCCTGCACAGCTGAACAGCTGTAGCATCTGGCCCTTTAAGAAAAGTTTAGTATCAGAGAGCAGGCTCTCTGATACTAAAAGAAATCAGTTTATATGGGGTAAAAATGGGAGCTCATATCCCACTTGAATCAAAGTGTGAAATATGATATATCAAGAACTATGTAATGTTTTGAACAACCTACAATAAAAATTAACTTAAAAAAAAAAAGAAATCAGTCTAGCAAGGCATATGTCATAAAGATAGCTCATTTGAAATACAAATTGTAATGTGTTTTTGAAATCTGGAATCTGTAATGTTGTTTACTTTTTTGCTCTTAGAGTGTATTGGACTTTGTGTTTCATTAAAAGCTAAGCATCTATCAATTTTATCTTTCAAAGAAATTAAGTAAATATGTCAAATACTTTGAAGGATAAAGGAGAAATGCATGAGTGTCATATATTCTTAATTTGTATGGAATTCTCATGGTGCAGCTATGCAATTTGCAGGGCCCTGGACAAAATGAAAACAGAAGGCCCCTTCTTCAAAAATGATTAACAATGTCAAGACTGACAGCAGGTTGTTAAACCAAGGGTAGAGTTCTTTTAGGGTCAGAGGCTTCTGCAAATGCAAAGGTTATATGCCCAAGAAATTAGCCTAGGTAGAAATTACAGAAAGATGGACTAAGTGTAACAGAAATCAGACAATTTCCTTGAAATTATTATTATGATGATTTTTTTTTGAGTCAGGGTTCCACTATCTCACTGCACGGCCTAGGCTGGTCTTGAACTCCTGGGCTCAAGTGATTCTCCTATCTCGGTCTCCTGAGTTGCTTGGACTACAGGACTGCACCATTGCTGCTGGCTCCAAATCTTGATGTCAAATAGTTCTCTCATTATTTGCTAGTTTTTCTTAAAAGCAGAATGCAAGATGGATGAATAGAAAGAGCCTTGATACTCCCATTTTTATAGGACTTGCTACTTGAAGTTTTCTTGTGACTTAGACTAAAGATGACAACCGGGTATTCTCAACTATTTACATTAAGATTTTTTTTTTTTTATCTTTTACTGTCTCCTAAGTTAGTTATTTTTTTTTTATTGGTTATTCAAAACATTACAAAGATTGCAGAATCACATCGGTTACACATCCACATTTTTACGTAATACCATAATAGTAACTGTTACTAAAATGATTTCAAGGCAGTTTCAAAATATTGGAAGTACTTTCTGCAGACTCTATAATCTCTGTTTAAAGTTTACTCTTTCTCATGCAAACTGGGAGGTTTAACTACCTAGTTTACTCATTATTGGCTTTTAGATAATTTACCATTAGCAGGAGAATTAGAAGTGTAATGAGACCTGGCTTTCTCTTTCTTAAATGGTGTAGGACACATAATGGGTTTCTTCCACTGCTTAGTTATTCAAGGATGAATCTTGTGATCTGAAAAGGAACAACATGCTCTTGTATTCACCGAAAGTTAAGGGGATTAATGGTCTTGTGCTTGTAAAACAGTAGCCCAGCTCTCATTTAGTCCTTTTGATTTCCAGAAACAAGAGCCTGATTCTTAACACCCCCTGGATACCCTTGGCTTTTTCTGGCCCCATTGATGAGAAACGGCAGTTGTGCCAATTCTTAGAGAATTACCTTCAGACCAGGGCTTCTCACACTTGAGACGGAGGGAACATTTTCCCTTTTTTTTTTTGTAGAGATTTGTTCTAAAAAGCCACTCGTGTACATCTTGATATAATTTATTGATAAAAAAAACTTTGGTCAAAGTGATTACTGAAGTGAATTCATCAGACCCATTTATTATTTATCATCTTGAAAATGTAGATTTTGTGTTTAGTTATGCTAATGACATTGTAGTATATTACCTCAAACTCACTCTTCCTTTTATTATAATTATTGGTTCATATCAATCATATAATGGGTTTTATTATGACATTTTCATTACATGCATATAACAGGATTTGATTGTCTCCACCTTCTTATTCCTTCTTTTACTCCCCTCCCCCTGGTTTCCTTCCCCTTCCCTAATACTGTCCCTTCTACTTTCATGTTGTCCTTTCCCCCTCTAAATTCCACATGATAGAAAACATGTAATACACATCTGAGTTTGGCTTAGTTCACTCAACATGATAATCTCCAGTTCCATCCATTTCCCTGCAAATGATATGATTTCATTCTTCTTTATGGTTGAATAATACTCCATTGTCTATATATACTACACTTTCTTTACCCATTCATCCACTGCTGGGACTCTACACTGAGTTCAAAGCTTGGCTATTGTGAATAGTGCCTCTATAAACACAGGTGTGCAGGTATCTATGTAGTATCTGACTCTGATTCCATTGGATATATACCTAGGAGTGGTATAACTGGATCATATGGTACTTCTATTTTTAGTTTTTTGAGGAACCCCCATAATGATTTTCATAGTGGCTCTACTAATTTAAATTCTCACCAATGGTGTGTAAGGGTTCCTTTTCCCTTGCATCCTCACCAGCATTTGTTATTTCTTATTTTCTTGATAATAGCCATTTTGACTGGGGGTAATATGGAATCTCAGGGTAGTTTTTCTTTATTAGTGCATTCTAGTCATACATAATAATGGGGTTCATTTTGACATATCCATAAATGTATATGACATAATTTACTCCATCAATGTACTTTAAATTTTTTAAAAAAATATTTATTTTTTAATTGTACTTGGACATAATACCTTTATTTTATTTATTCTTATGTGGTGCTAAGGATTGAATCCAGGGCCTCATATGTGGTAGGAGAGTGCTTTACTGCTGAACCATAACCCCTGCCCCCCATCAATGTACTTTTGATTTTGAGTTTTCCTGATGGAAATAAAGATGTTAATATATTTATTGGTCACTTGTACTTCGTTTGAGATATATCTCTGTTTAGCTCATTTGCCCATTTATTGATTGGATTACTTGTTCTTTTGGTGTTAAATATTTTGAGTTCTTTATATTTATCTAAGTATTAATCATCTATCAGATGAACAAGTAAACAATATTTTCCTCCCTTTATGTAGGTTATCTCTTTGCTCTGTTGATTGTTTCCTTTGCCATAAATAAGGGTTTTTTGTTTGTTTGTTTGTTTTGTTTTTTGGTGGTGCTACGGATTGAACCCAGGGCCTTGTGCATGTGAGGCAAGCACTCTACCAACTGAGCTATATCCCCAGCCCTGCTATGCATAAGCTTTTTAACTTGATGTAACCCCATTTGTCAATTCCTGTTATTATTTCCTGACGTATTGGAATCCCATTCGGGAAATTGTTGCTTATTTCAACATATTGTAGTGTTTCCCTTCTGTTTTCTTGTAATAATTT
This sequence comes from Callospermophilus lateralis, assembly GCF_048772815.1. Lineage (NCBI taxonomy): Eukaryota > Metazoa > Chordata > Mammalia > Rodentia > Sciuridae > Callospermophilus > Callospermophilus lateralis. The sequence goes on from NW_027510162.1 coordinate 134,047, forward strand.
CAAAGTTTCATGTCTTACATTAAGGGCTTTGATACATGTTGCGTTGATTTTTTTTTAATCTGGTGAGACAGGGATCTTGTTTCAATGTTCTAGAGGAGGATGTCCAGTTTTCCCAGCACCATTTGTTGAAGAGCCTGCCTTTTCTGCAATGTATGTTTTTGACTCCTTTGTTGAGATTCAGATGGTTGTAGTTGTGTGGATCTATTTCTGACCCTCTATTATTTTCCATTGGTCTGCATGTCTATTTTTATGCCAATACCATGCAGTTTTTGTTATAGCAGCTCTATAGTGTATTTTGAAATTGGGAATTGTGATGCCTTTGGCATTGTTCTTTCAAAATACACATTTAAAAGACATACTTTACTCAATAAGTACTTGTTGGTCTAGTAGTTTTACATTGTGTGCAAATCTTGGAGGACATTCCATATAGTCACATTTGGAAGAAAAACCACGGAAAAGTCACTAGTCACACATAATCTTTAATTGGAAGGAACTGGTATCCTTTTTTTTTCTTAATAAACTAACAACTAAACCAGTGCAATAATACTTCATGTTACTTTCTTTTTAGCATTGACTTTCTCTCCTCACATTTACACTTCCTTTTGGCTACCCTAACCCACAGTTTATTCAGGATTCTTCTTTCACTATAGTTTTTGTATATTTGGGTCTGGCTAGGGAAGTCTCAGGAAGTAAACACTTGCCTTCCTTCCTGCCCTTATTTCTTATTGCAATCCCTGCTCAATTTAGTTTTTTACAGAGTCTTACAGGGAAAAATTGTAAAAAGAGTAGATGTTAATCTCCTTTAATCCATTGTTTTAATTAACTCATTCATTCATTTCTTCACAACCCAGTCGAACATGGGCCACCCTTCAGGCCTAAAGGAGTTCACAGAACAGGATGGAGTTGGGCTTTGTTCTCATATCCTAGGGCCCAGAGAAGTCTGCTCTGTTTCAGGTGGAAGAACGATTTGATAGTCACCCTGATCATCCTGCAACTGATAAAATTTAAAATGCTGTTCTTTGCTTGCACACCATGAAGTTCAAAGCAGGGAAGGAATTACAGACCCTCCTGATAAAGACATCATTTAAGTCACCTGAATTCTAGAAGTCCTTTGCCCTCCTTGAGTCTTGGGTCCGTTCTCAGATGGGACATGGAATTATGTGTGACCTTTGGGATCTTGTGAATTATGGGCTTCCACCTTGGTTTTTAATATTCTCATGGGATCAAGACACTGGCCCTGATCTTCAAGGGTCTCAGCACCATAAAATTCTTGCACCTGATAATTTGCAAAGATTCATGGAATTCAAATACCCTTTTAGTAGTAACTTTTCCTAAACATACTGACTTCCATTTAATTCTTGGTAAATATTGGTGAGTGAGTTAATATCACTTAATTTCCTGACTCTTAAACCAACAACCTGTCTACTGGGGTGCAGTGGATACAAGAGAACAGTGTCCCTGCTCAACCATTTCTTCTCTTTTTACACCTTCATATTGTGGGGCTGTGGATTTGGCCTGCAGTGGTTATAGATGTAGCTCTCCCTTGCCTATACTTAAAAATTTGGGCTAATTGTTTTGACCTTTCTTATAATGTTGGGATGTTTATATCTTGGCTTTGAAAACATCTTGCTTATCTCAAAGCATATTTCTATCTCTTATGTCATTTTCAATGATGCTAATTAGAATTGTAATTTATCCATGGCTTTGTTTTATGTCATAACTCTAGTTCACTTTACAGTGCCCATGCAACTTTATCAATAACTGCTTAGCTCTTGTTAAATTACATCTGTCTATGTACTTACATGCATACATACACACACACACACACACACACACACACACACACACACGTTTCAATTTGAAATGATTAAAAGAATGTTTTGGTGGTGCTGGGGATGGTACCCAGGACCTTGCACTTGCTATGCACATGATCTACCACTGAGCTACATCTTCAGCCCCTGAAATAATTTTAGATTAAAAAAAGAGTTGCAGAGATACAGAGTTCCTGTGTAACAAGGGTTCTTATTCCTGGGGTGATTGTGTGTGTCACTGTTGCCCCAGGACTTCAGAACTACATGGAAACATTGCTAGCTTTCAGTAATGACTGGTTGGGTAGGGTACTGTGAAAGAGAAATGCTGATGACACGTAGTTAGTTGAGGCCAGGGAGGCTGCTAAACTTCCACAAGCACTGGGCAGTCCCCAAAGCAATAAGTTACCTCCAAGGGTCAGTCGTACCCATATAGAAAAGCCTGCTCTTTTACCCCTCACCCAGCTCTCCCTAAGGCTTTTATCTCACCTAACCAGAGCATAGTCATCAAAATTAAAGAAATTATTGCCAGATAAATATTAAGTAAACTCAGTACTTTATTTGTATTTCCCCAAATTTTCTGTTAATGTCCTCTTTCATCTTGGGATTTACTTTCCTCCCCCGCTCTGTGACAATGTCTTAGTCTTTCCTTGTTTCTCATGACCTTGATGCTTCTAAAGAGGGCTGTTCAGGTATTATGTAAAAGTCCTCAATTGGATATTGGCTGCTGTTTCCTCATCATTTAGCCAAGAAGGAAATGAGAGAGCATACAGTGTCAGGTAAATCATGTCCACAGGACCTCGCTTTATGTTCACCTTCATCCCTTGGACTAGGTGGCCTCTGCAAGTTTCCCTTTCCAAACCTGTATCAGTTAGAAGGGAATCTCTAGGCCTCTCACTCAGGGAAGAGGAATTGGGCCTCACCCTGGAAGGGACAAGTGCCAAGGGATTTGTGGATAATGTGTTACTGTACTATTAGAGTTTAATACTACTGGATGATCTTAACTGACAGCTGAAATAGAAGTCTTGTGGAAAGGAGCCTTGGGATTAATGTCTACAAAAACCTACATCGTAAATCAGGACAGCATTTCAAATAACTCACTGTTTGGTAAACTCTAAAGCTATCTAACGAATAAAACTTCTGGGCTGGGGCTGTAGCTCAGTGGTGGAGGCTTCTCTAACATGTGTGATAGCCTGGGTTCAATCCTCAGCACCACATAAAAAATTAAAAAATAAAGTTATTGTGTCCTCCTAAAACTAAAAAAAAATTAAAAAGAATAAATCTAAATGTAAAATAATATAAGAAGTCTTTACCTGGGTATGGATGGTATTGACTCCACCCAGGAAATTGCGTGTGTGCTGTCACAGGGACAGGGTAGAGTGGGTGTCAGGGGTTAGACCTACATCCATGACTGGAGAGTGCTGAGGAATTAGAGGTAAGACCAGAGATAAATAATGTAGCCCAAGGCTCAGGACAGTCCCACTCAAGAGGGGACATCCCACCCCAAATGCCAAAAGCATCTCAGTTAATGCAATCAGAGTCCAAGCCCCTACTTATATGTCATTTACATGTAGTGCCCTGTCAACCCCACAGATGAGTGAGTGGAAAATTTCAAGCAAAAACCTTGATTTGTGGTTTTACTCCAGCCCCACTGTTTCTAGAGTGCTCACTACCTCTTCTATCCCCACCCCAAAGTGTTTTTATGTATTTACTTGTTTATCTTCTGCCTCTATACCCTTAGAAAGCAAGCTCCACAGGCAAAGGCACTTTGCTGTGTTCATAGCTGTATTCCCTGGCCCTCCAACGGAAAACAACCTGAAATTCATGTTTGAACAATGTATCAAGAGACTTTAGATGGAGAGAACAGCATGGGTGACATAGGACCCTGTGCCTAGTTTCTGGCCTTCTTTATTATGTCAGAAATACAATTTTGTATTTCTTTTTATATAATTTGTACAATGGAATAATATTGGTTGTATTAAATTTAATACTACACTCTATTTATTAATGATATATTAAAATATTTTAGTCAATGTAATAAATTTAATTCATATTTAATTGATATACCTATCCTATATAAAAGTAGAGATATATGCATGAATATGAATTAAATTACATCATGATTACATTGAATAATAATTATGTAACATGTGATGTGTGTAAATGACATTATGATATATATATATATATATTAAGCTTTTTCATTTGGAAGCATGTTATTGAGACTTAACCTTTTCTTTTGTTAAATTTAGCTCTGGATTGGTGGTTTCCACTGAGGGCAATTTGGTTCTTTGGAAATTACTGGGACACACTGTAGGTAGCCACAGCTGTAGGTATGCTACTGGCACCTATGTGTCAGAGGCCAAGGATACTGATCAGACCCTCCAAAATGCATAGGACAGGCCCAGTCACAAACACAAAACAAAACCATTTTATTTTAGTAAAACAAAACTATTATTATTTCTACTATATAAAATACCAACAAACACTTAACTTTGAAAGAAAGCATATGACAATCACTAATAAAACAAACTATTATTATTTCTACTATATAAAATACCAGCAAACACTTAACTTTGAAAGAAAGCATATGACAATCACTAATAAAACAAAACTCTTATTATTTCTACTATATAAAATACCAACAAACACTTAACTTTGAAAGAAAGCATATGACAATCACTACTAAAACAAAACTCTTGTTATTACTACTATATAAAATGAAAACAAACACTTAACTAAGCTAACTGAGCCCATGGGCCACCTTCCTGGTGAGCCTCCTCCCAGGGAGAAGGCAGGAGAGGGCTGGCAGGGGAAAGTCCAGGGTTGTGATCTGAATAGTCTCTTTAGAGTTTGGGCTCCTCAGGGAAGGGAGAGGAGGTCTGGGGGTGGCAGACCTGTCAGGCAGAAGCAGTCCAAGTGAGCTGTGGGCTCAGTGAGTCCTGTCAGGTAGAGGGGCCTGTAGGATAAAGGGACTGTGGCTTTGAGTCTCAGAGGAGGGTGGCATGGCTGTGACTCTTAGGAGCCAAGGAGGTGAGCGGGCTGAGTGTGCTCAGGCTCAGCAGGACCCTCCTGGTGTGGCCCCTGGGAAGGGGAGGAAGGCCTAGGCTCCTGGGACAGTGGGGCATCTGCTCCCGGGCCTGCAGCAGGGGCTGTGAGCCCATGTCCTGGGCTGGCCTGGGAGCTGGGGCCGGTGGGGCAGGGGCCAGGGAAGGCCCCAGGAAGGCTGGAGGGCAGGCCGTGGCTCAGTCTCTTCCTCACAGAGGCAGATGCCCTGGAGCGGACGCTTCTCTTCAGCGGCCCAGGCCTGGGCAGGAATGACGGCTCCACTCCGTTTCTGATGACCGGCCTGAAGGCAGATGGTCTGCGCTTTGGGCTCTGCCGCTTCCTCTTGGGCTCAGGTTCCTCAAACCACACGGCTCCATCAAACTTCCTTTTCCCTTTGTTGCACTGGCTGAGGTTCTTTAGCACTGTCTCCATGGCACAGGGGTCCGGGGCCGGCTGGGGCGGTGGGCACCTGTAGAGGCTCCCTGGACCCTCGGGATTCGTTTGGACTTTGAAAGGGCTGTGGGGCCAACCTGGGTCTGGGGCGTGGCGAAGTCTGCGCTTCATGCCTCCGTAGCGGACCTTGGTAAGTTGGGGTATCAGGAGTAGCCCGGGGGGCAGCCTGTGCGGACTGTACCTCGCAGGCGGGGTGCCCACTGCCCTCCTGCCTCGGGTGTGGTCCCCACTGTGCAGAACCTTGTGGAGGGCTTGGGAGCGATCCCGGGGCTCTGGGTGTCCCGGGGCAGGTTTACAGATGCCAGGGTCCTGGGGGCGGGGGGCAGGCCTGGGCCAGGCCTGGGCCTCAGAGGGCGGTGCTCCTGGGTGATTCTCCTGGGCCTCAAAGGGCGTGCTGCTAGGGCCGCCCTGCGTGTGCCCAGGTACCTGTGCAGGCACCTGCTCAGGTAGAGTCCCATGAGAGTGGTGGAGCAAGATCAGTGTCTTTGAGTAGGGATCCTTTCGCAACGTGTGTGGTCGCAGCCAGACAGGAAACAAGTGACAGTTGGGGCAGACAAAGCGCGTGGGGTGCCGTTTGCGGGGATCTGGCACCCGCCAGGCTCCTGCCCCAAGGACACGAGGACAGCATGAGGCAGAGTGGCACGCGGGGCGCCCCATGCTGTCTGGAGCGCAAGGAAAGCTCAAGCCTCTCTCCTCCCCATTGCTGCTCTCAGACACAGCCCTGGGCAGAGGGTCCTCGCACTTGCATCTTCTTTTCTACCTGCCAGGGAGAAAATGAAGGAATTTCTCCGGATAGCTATTTACAGAAGAGTACTCTCTTTCAACAGGGTAAAAATGAAATTCTCTTTTAAAAGAATAACAAATAACTATTTTTTTTCAGTTAAGGTGATTGCTTTGTGTTTGATTTGTATGCAGTGTATATGAATGCCTTTTTTCTTACTTTGCTCTTAAGAAAACAGTGAAAGCCATCCAGAATTTATGATTTAGCACTGTTGATTTTATATGGACTCTCTTATAGTTTTAAGGTTCACGCATCCTCATATAGATAGTCTTTTCCCTAAACACCAATGTCATTTCTCTCTTTTCAATTATGGGTAATTCATGTGTATGGAATAGAGTGAGTTACATTGCCATTTTGTAGTTGAAAAGCGTGTAACTACAAATCACGTGTTCAAAGGCTGCTGGTGAATTGATTATAACACTTGTTTGGAGGTCTGTTCAAGGCAATATAAAAGCAACTGTTCGTGAGAACTGTTTCCTCAAAAGTACATGAGGAAGGCAACACTTAGGATGGTCCCAATGCTCTGGTGGTGGTGGGGGGGGGGTATGGACAGAAGTTGAGGCAGACAGTGCAAGTAGTGAATCAAGAATAAAAAATTGATTCTGATTGAATCTGAGAGGAGGAAGGTAGAATGGACAGGGGGCCAATAAACTTGATGAGGACATGCCAGAGGCTTCTGTGGTTTAGAGAGGGACCCAGTATTGAGGAAGCAGAGAAGCTTTCAGCTGCTAGATGATAGAGAACAATATCCTTAATGTTCTCCACCGCCTAATTCCTTTTTAATTTTTGTGGCAGATTCCTTCTTAAGAAATGATTCCTGAGTATATGATTTTAAAGCAATGAGAATTTCCTATATAATTTTTTTCTTATTAAGTCATTCCTTCAAATGGTAGAAAATAACTTTGCAAATGTAACTAAGGTGAGCCATAAAATGGTAATTGCATCAGAAGAAACAGTGTAATGCCATTTGGGATGATATTCTTAGGATGTATTTTTTTCTTTCCATTGTCTGCAGAAATTCCCATGTCCTACTTTTCGATGTAACTCAAAGGGTGTCATTCTGGTTTGTGGTTACAGACCCTTCAAAAAATCATACTCTTCCTGCTGTTGAAGTACAGTCAGCCATCAGGTAACTACCCCTAAATATGCTTGCTTTTGGTCAGTTGACTTGCTGATTTCATAGATGTGGAAGAGTTCTCATTCTGCCCCACATTTGATTTATTGATTATGTTGTCAAAGATTTCATTTTTGTTAATTTTTATTAGAGATTAGAGGTAGATCATTGGCTCTCATCCAGGAGCAATTTTGTCTCTGAAGAGACCTTTGACAATGTGTGGACACATTTTTCTTGTCGCAACTCGAAGTGGGAGGTGTGCCACCAACATCAAGTAAGCAGAAGCTAGGGATGTTGCCAAACATCTTATGATGCACAGTGCAGCACCCCACACAAAGAGTTATTTGACTTCAAAGTCAATCATGCTATAGTTAAGAAACCCAGGTTTAACCATTAGTAAGAATGCATGCTATTGTCTTTATTTATATATATATATATATAGTAGATGAGCACACAGTATCCTTATTTTTATGTGGTGCTGAGGATGAAACCCAGTGCCTCACACCTGCAAGGCAAGTGCTTTACCACTGAGCTACAGCCCCAGCCCGCTATTGTCTCCTTTTGGCAAGAACCCTTTTGTGGCCCTATTCTTTAATGGTATAGGCTGTCAGGAGCCAGAATGCCTAGGTTTTTAATTTTTGGCATTGCCTGTTGATAACTATTGGAATACAGACAAGTTACTCACCCTGTTTTGGCCTTCCTCTCGTCATCTGTAAAATGTAATTATGGTATCCCTCTCTCAGAGCTATTGAGGTTAAATAGGTTAAATGATTTAATACATGTAAGGAGGTTTTAAAATTTTTTTTAGTTGTGTAATGCACAAGTACCCTTATTTTACTTACTTATATTTATGTGGTGCTGAGGATCGAACCCAGCGCCTCACACGTGCTAGGTGAGCGCTCTACCGCTAAGCCACAACCCCAGCCCACACGTAAGGAATTTAAGCAACAAATCATACCATTGAATTTTATTTTAAAACCTAGAAAAATATCATCATTTCTTGAGCCTCTGAAGACTTATCTTTTTCAGTCTTTACCTTTAAAAGATAATTTAACAATAAAGACCATGACTCATGGGCTGGGGTTGTGGCTCAGTGGTAGAGTGCTCACCTAGCATGTGTGAGACCCTGGATTCAATCCTCAGCACCACATAAAAAATTAAAAAATAAAGTTATTGTGTCCACCTAAAACTAAAAAAAAAAATTTAAAAAGAATAAATCTAAATGTAAAATAATATAAAAAGTCTTTACCTGGGTATGGATGGTATTGACTCCACCCAGGAAATTGCGTGTGTGCTGTCACAGGGACAGGGTAGAGTGGGTGTCAGGGGTTAGACCTACATCCATGACTGGAGAGTGCTGAGGAATTAGAGGTAAGACCAGAGATAAATAATGTAGCCCAAGGCTCAGGACAGTCCCACTCAAGAGGGGACATCCCACCCCAAATGCCAAAAGCATCTCAGTTAATGCAATCAGAGTCCAAGCCCCTACTTATATGTCATTTACATGTAGTGCCCTGTCAACCCCACAGATGAGTGAGTGGAAAATTTCAAGCAAAAACCTTGATTTGTGGTTTTACTCCAGCCCCACTGTTTCTAGAGTGCTCACTACCTCTTCTATCCCCACCCCAAAGTGTTTTTATGTATTTACTTGTTTATCTTCTGCCTCTATACCCTTAGAAAGCAAGCTCCACAGGCAAAGGCACTTTGCTGTGTTCATAGCTGTATTCCCTGGCCCTCCAACGGAAAGCAACCTGAAATTCATGTTTGAACAATGTATCAAGAGACTTTAGACGGAGAGAACAGCATCGGTGACATAGGACCCTGTGCCTAGTTTCTGGCCTTCTTTATTATGTCAGAAATACAATTCTGTATTTCTTTTTATATAATTTATATAATGGAATAATATTGGTTGTATTAAATTTAATACTACACTCTATTTATTAATGATATATTAAAATATTTTAGTCAATGTAATAAATTTAATTCATATTTAATTGATATACCTATCCTATATAAAAGTAGAGATATATGCATGAATATGAATTAAATTACATCATGATTACATTGAATAATAATTATGTAACATGTGATGTGTGTAAATGACATTATGATATATATATATATTAAGCTTTTTCATTTGGAAGCATGTTATTGAGACTTAACCTTTTCTTTTGTTAAATTTAGCTCTGGATTGGTGGTTTCCACTGAGGGCAATTTGGTTCTTTGGAAATTACTGGGACACACTGTAGGTAGCCACAGCTGTAGGTATGCTACTGGCACCTATGTGTCAGAGGCCAAGGATACTGATCAGACCCTCCAAAATGCATAGGACAGGCCCAGTCACAAACACAAAACAAAACCATTTTATTTTAGTAAAACAAAACTATTATTATTTCTACTATATAAAATACCAACAAACACTTAACTTTGAAAGAAAGCATATGACAATCACTAATAAAACAAACTATTATTATTTCTACTATATAAAATACCAGCAAACACTTAACTTTGAAAGAAAGCATATGACAATCACTAATAAAACAAAACTCTTATTATTTCTACTATATAAAATACCAACAAACACTTAACTTTGAAAGAAAGCATATGACAATCACTACTAAAACAAAACTCTTGTTATTACTACTATATGAAATAAACACAAACACTTAACTAAGCTAACTGAGCCCATGGGGAGAAGGCCACCTTCCTGGTGAGCCTCCTCCCAGGGAGAAGGCAGGAGAGGGCTGGCAGGGGAAAGTCCAGGGTTGTGATCTGAATAGTCTCTTTAGAGTTTGGGCTCCTCAGGGAAGGGAGAGGAGGTCTGGGGGTGGCAGACCTGTCAGGCAGAAGCAGTCCAAGTGAGCTGTGGGCTCAGTGAGTCCTGTCAGGTAGAGGGGCCTGTAGGATAAAGGGACTGTGGCTTTGAGTCTCAGAGGAGGGTGGCATGGCTGTGACTCTTAGGAGCCAAGGAGGTGAGCGGGCTGAGTGTGCTCAGGCTCAGCAGGACCCTCCTGGTGTGGCCCCTGGGAAGGGGAGGAAGGCCTAGGCTCCTGGGACAGTGGGGCATCTGCTCCCGGGCCTGCAGCAGGGGCTGTGAGCCCATGTCCTGGGCTGGCCTGGGAGCTGGGGCCGGTGGGGCAGGGGCCAGGGAAGGCCCCAGGAAGGCTGGAGGGCAGGCCGTGGCTCAGTCTCTTCCTCACAGAGGCAGATGCCCTGGAGCGGACGCTTCTCTTCAGCGGCCCAGGCCTGGGCAGGAATGACGGCTCCACTCCGTTTCTGATGACCGGCCTGAAGGCAGATGGTCTGCGCTTTGGGCTCTGCCGCTTCCTCTTGGGCTCAGGTTCCTCAAACCACACGGCTCCATCAAACTTCCTTTTCCCTTTGTTGCACTGGCTGAGGTTCTTTAGCACTGTCTCCTTGGCACAGGGGTCCGGGGCCGGCTGGGGCGGTGGGCACCTGTAGAGGCTCCCTGGACCCTCGGGATTCCTTTGGACTTTGAAAGGGCTGTGGGGCCAACCTGGGTCTGGGGCGTGGCGAAGTCTGCGCTTCATGCCTCCGTAGCGGACCTTGGTAAGTTGGGGTATCAGGAGTAGCCCGGGGGGCAGCCTGTGCGGACTGTACCTCGCAGGCGGGGTGCCCACTGCCCTCCTGCCTCGGGTGTGGTCCCCACTGTGCAGAACCTTGTGGAGGGCTTGGGAGCGATCCCGGGGCTCTGGGTGTCCCGGGGCAGGTTTACAGATGCCAGGGTCCTGGGGGCGGGGGGCAGGCCTGGGCCAGGCCTGGGCCTCAGAGGGCGGTGCTCCTGGGTGATTCTCCTGGGCCTCAAAGGGCGTGCTGCTAGGGCCGCCCTGCGTGTGCCCAGGTACCTGTGCAGGCACCTGCTCAGGTAGAGTCCCATGAGAGTGGTGGAGCAAGATCAGTGTCTTTGAGTAGGGATCCTTTCGCAACGTGTGTGGTCGCAGCCAGACAGGAAACAAGTGACAGTTGGGGCAGACAAAGCGCGTGGGGTGCCCTTTGCGGGGATCTGGCACCCGCCAGGCTCCTGCCCCAAGGACACGAGGACAGCATGAGGCAGAGTGGCACGCGGGGCGCCCCATGCTGTCTGGAGCGCAAGGAAAGCTCAAGCCTCTCTCCTCCCCATTGCTGCTCTCAGACACAGCCCTGGGCAGAGGGTCGTCTCATCTGTGTCTACATTTCTATCTGACATTGCCAGGGAAAAAATACAAAAATTTCTCCAGGGCTGTAGCTGTAGCTCAGTGGTGGAAAACTTGCCTGGCATGTGTGACACACTGGGTTCCATCCTGAGCATCATATAAAAATAAATAAATAAAGGTATTGTGTCCAGAGACACACCCACATCAATACAGTCATATGATACTAGCAAAGGCACCACAAACATTCATTGGAGAAAGCATAGCCTCTTCAATAAACGGTGCTGGGAAAACTAGAAATCCAAATGTAGTAGATTGAAATTGAACCCCTATATCTCACCCTGCACAAAACTCAAAGTGGATCAAGGACATAGGCATTAGACCAGAGACCCTGCTCCTACTAAAAGAAAATGTAGGCCCAACTCTCCATCATGTCCACTCAGGAATGGACTTCCTCAATAAGACTCCTAAAGCACAAGAAGTAAAATCAAGAATCAATAAATGGGATGGCATCAAACTAAAAAGCTTCTTCACAGCAAAGGAAACAATCAATGTGAAGAGAGAGCCTACTGAATGGGAGAAAATCTTTGCCACCTACCCCTCAGAGTATTAACTTCCAGGATATACAAAGAACTGAAAAAATTTAACACCAAGAAAACAAATAACCTAATCAATAAATGGGCAAAGGAACTAAATAGACACTTCACATAAGAAGAAATACGATCAGTCAACAAATATATGAAAAAATATCCATTATCTCTAGTTATTAGAGAAACGCAAAGTAAAACTACACTGAGATTCCATCTCATTCCAGTCAGAAGGGCAACTATCAAGAATATACATAACAATAAATGTTGGAGAGGATGCGGGCAAAAGGTACACTCATACATTGCTGATGGGACTGAAAATTGGTGCAACCACTCTGGAAAGCAGTATGGAGATTCCTCAGAAAACTTGGAATAGAACCACCATTTGACCCAGTTGGCCCACTCGTTGGCATATTCCCCAAAGACTTAAAATTGGCATACTATATTGATGCAGCCACATCAATGTTTATAGCAGCTCAACTCACAATAATCAAGCTATGGAACTAACTTAGGTGCCCTTCAACAGATGAATGGATAAAGAAAATGTGATATATATATACACAATGGACTATTAGCCATAAAGAAGGATGAAGTTATGGAATTTTCTGGTAAATGGATGGAACCAGAGAATATTGTGCTAAGTAAAATAAGCCAATTCCAAAGAACCAATGGTCAAATGTGCTGTCTGATATATGGATGCTAACCCACAGCAAGGGAGGGTAGGGAGAGGAAATATAGAAGTTCGTTGGATTCGACAAAGGAAAATGAAAAAGAAGGGAGGAGAGATGGAAATAAAAAAAACTAGAAGAATGAATGGGACATAACTTTCTTGTGTGTACATATGAATACATGACCAGTGTAACTCCACATCATGCTCAACCATAAGAATGGGATCAAAATTGTAATGGGTTGCACTCCTTGTATGTATAAACACACTCTACCGTCTTGTATATCTAAAAACAACAAATAAAAATTTAAGGGCTGGGAATATAGCTCAGTTGGTGGAGTGCTTGCCTCGCATGCGCAAGGCCCTGGGTTCAACCCCCAGCACCAACACACTCAAAAAATTTAAGAAGAAATTAATTTAAAAAAATAATTTTCTCCAGATAGCTATTGACAAAGGGTGCTCTCTTTCAACATTGTAAAAATGAGCATAATACAATGGGATGCTCTTTTGAAGAATAAGAAATAAAACTAATTTTATCAGTAACATGATAGATTTGTTTCATTCTCGTGGGATATCACTTTTTGCAATTTAGCTCTTAAGGAAATAATGAAAACTGTCCAGGATTATGTTTTAGCACTGGCAATGTTGATTTTATATAGACTGTCCTGTAATTTTCAGTTTATACATTCATCCATGTATTTATGGTTTCCTCTCTGAACACTAGTGCTATTTCTCTTCTTTTATTTATTTTTGTTTTTACTTTTGGGTAATCTTGGAGTACAGTGAGGCACATTTCCCACTAGTAGTTGAAAACTTCTAACTTCGAAAACAAATTGTCAAGCTGGGGCTGTAGCTTGGTGGTGGAGCACTTGCCTCACGAGTGAGGTACTGGGTTTGAACCTCAGAACCACATAAAAATAAATCAATAAAATAAGTTGTGTACTTCCACAGTAAAAAAAAATTATTAAATTGTCCAAGGGCTGCTAATTTATTATAATACTTATATTATAATTATATTACATATTATATAACATATTATTATAATTAATTTGGAAGTCTGTTAAGCAGTATTTTTTGAGAACATTTCACTCAAAAGCATGTGTGTAACTGGGAATTCCCAAATACCAAAATGGAAGGGAGAAGGGCCAAAAATACAAGCCAGATGGGCAACAAATTCAACTTAGGGCATTCATGTAGTCCAGATTTGAAGTGGAAGACTGAATGGTGAAGACACTGAATAGGCTTAATGAGGAAGTGCCAAAAGTTTTGAGTGTGGAGAGGACTAAGGGGACTTAGGGTGGGATGAGCCAGTGGGTGCAAGGGAATGAGATCCCTAACACTCTCGATTCCTTATGAGGTCACTTAGGGGCCAATTCCTTATTTAAGAAGTGATCTCCATCTATGTGATTTAGAAAAGAGAGTCCATGGTATCATTTTTTTCTAAAGCTAGTTTTCATGACAGAATGACTTCCTAGGTATATATATATGTCTGTTAAGAGAGTAAATGGCATCAAAGTGGACACTCTAATGCTTTGGGGCCTTGGCTTCTTATAGTATATCTTTCCCATGTCTCTAGAATTTTCCACATCTTTTTTATTGGTACTGAGGATTTAACCCAGGGGTGCTTAACCACTGAACCACATCCCAGCCCTTTTTATTTTTTGAGACTGGGTCTCACTAAGTTGCTGGGGGCCTCAGTAAGCTGCTGAGGCTGTCTGAAACTTGTGAGCCTTTTGCCTCAGCCTCTTGAGTCACTGGGATTACAGGTGTGCACCACCACATGGGGCTCACATCCTTTTTGTAACATAACCCGGTGGGTGTCATTCTGGCTTGTAAAGAGCCTTGACAAAACCCAGCCTTCTCCTGGTGAACTACATACAGTAGTATGTGAACCACCCTAAATGTGCTCTCTACTGGTAAACAAACCAGTGTTGATTAGAGACATTCTCACAGACACTGCAAACCCCTGACCCTTCTTCTCATGCAACAAGAGAGAAAGGATTTCACTGGTTAGTTGATGAAAGAGAATAGTGTATATCAGTTGTGTTCAGCCAGGGGTGCATTTTCAGTAGATATTAAAGGAGATCCAGAGACATTTTTGGTTGTTAGTATGCAGTGGGGGTGGGGTAGGGGATGGTAAGGTTCTACAGGCATCTAGTGGAGGCCTGTCATGCTCTTGAACATCCTGCACTGCACAGGATGGTTCCCACAGCAAAGAGTGATTTGGTCCCAAATATCAGTGATGCTGAGGTTAATACCCTTCCCACAGCTTCCCCCAGTGCTATCTTATATATCCATGATGCATCCATCTAACTAAGAAATTAACACGGGGTCAATACCAAGCTTTACACAGATCTTTTGATCTCTTGCTACTGTCCTTTTTTTTGGTTCCACATTTACTTCTCCTTGGTCTCTTCCACTCAGTTTTTCTGCTTTGGCCATGAGAAACATCTGAATGTGGAGGACTTCATCTTGGGGACTGGACAGGGACATGGGTCATTGTTCTTTACAGCCAGACAAATCAAGTCTCTATAGGACTTTTCTTGCTCCTTCCCTGTGGAGGTGACTATAGAAAAGAAGACTGCTCTGGGTGTTTTCACAAGGACTTGCAAGGAGTTGGTGTCAGGAACAAAGGAGGGGAAAGTAGTATGTTCCTGAGTCTGGAGTCCCAAGTGGCATGGCAGCAAAACTAGAGAGCTCAGTGCCCATCAATGCAGTCACGTCTGTGCCCTGCAGTGGGACCCAGGGCTGGGGGCTCTCTTAACACAAGCATCGTAAATGTCAAGTTCCTTACCTCGGCAGTGTTGAAGGAGAACCTGAACACAGGACACCTAATTACACTTCCTGGTACAAAGGGCCAATTAATGTCTGAAATTGGAAAATAAAGTATATTTCAAGTGAGCCGGAAAAAAATATTACCTTATGCTTAATTGATATGAAGGTATCTACTAATTCTTCTCTTTATGATGTTTGTGTAGCTAAGGAACAAGAAAAGAGAAAATATCAAAAACAACTGGCATCCCATGGTAGGACTGAAATGGAACATGAATTGAAATCAACCACCTGGTGATTATCTCAAATCAAATCATAATCTGAATGTACACTTAAACTGGCAATTTAGAAGGCTACAAGCATCACTGAATTTGCTTAGACACAAAACAGATGAGCAACGTACTTGCAGACATGTCTGCAGTTTGCAGGGAAAGGTGCCCCCACCTCTGTTTGTCTTCCCCTTGCCTCACCAGGCCTTGGGCCACAGGGGCTCTGGAAAGATGGGAAAGTTGGGCTTTTAGTGCAGGTCCCCAAGGCCTCAAGGGCCCATTCCAGGGGCCTAATAACCATGTTTTTGAGTTCTTCTTTCATGCT
Source organism: Callospermophilus lateralis (assembly GCF_048772815.1). NCBI lineage: Eukaryota > Metazoa > Chordata > Mammalia > Rodentia > Sciuridae > Callospermophilus > Callospermophilus lateralis. Next base: position 150,022 of record NW_027510162.1, read on the forward strand.
TGGACTTGTGGGACCTTGGTGATACCAGGGGTCTGTCTCTCCAGAGAACAACTGGGAGTGCACCTTTCACATGCAAACTTAGCCCCAACCATCCCCTTTTCAGGTTGTTTCACTGAAGTGATTATTTCTCTGTTCCAAGTAGTCAGGTATCAGACAACTAGGGAAGGGCCCTGGGCCCCAGTAGCTGAAATTATTCAAGTAGCCAAATACTAAATCCAGGTTACCCTGCCTTGCCTGTTCCTTGCCACAGAGACCCCAATAAAGGCTCTTGCCCACATATTGCCCTTGCCCTGGTGCTTCCTGACTGACCCTGCTGCTCCTCCATGTGGCCCTGCATGGTGTGCCATGCCTCCTACCTGGAGGGATCTTCTTCCTTCTTGAAGGTCATTCCCATCCTGCACATTTTCCAGACCTGATTACAACCAACCCTGGGTACCCTTAAAACACTAGGCCTCCAGAGTGGACCAAAGCAGGGAGTTCATGGGAAGCCTGCAGGACTCATGGGAAGCCTGCAGAGCTCAGAGTCCTCCTTTCCCCCAAACCAAGTGTGGTCTGAGAATCTGCAATTTACTTCTCCATTATCTAGCTGTGTGACCTGGCAGGACAGCATTTAACCTTGTGGAGCTTCACTATCTTCATCTGAAAAATGAAGACAATATTAGTGTCAGCAGAAAGCTCTTGGGAAGATACACTAAGCACTTGGCAAATATGGAGTCACACAGCACTCATAAATATTAGCTCCTTTGGTGATCATTTCCCATGGTTGTTTGCTTTTATTCTGTTTAAAATATACTCTTAAGGCATGGCACATTTTAGCCATTATTTACTTAGTTATTTGCTTTTACCCTCTTCTACCAGTGCTTAAAAACAGAAACATGATGCAAGACACATAGGTAATTTCACATTTCTAGTAGGCTCGTTCAAAAAGTAAAACAAAACGGGTGCAATTCATTTGAATAAAGTATTTTATTTTACCAAATATACTCAAAGTATTATCACTTCAACATGTAATCACTATGAACAATTATCAATGTGGCAGTTTCCCTTTTTTGTAGAAGTCTTGAAAATCTGTTGTATATCTTATACTATATCACATCTCAATTTGGTTGCTACATTTTCACCAGAAATACTTGATCTGTATTTAGATCTCAAAAAAAAAATCAAATTTAAAAACATGTGTACACACATTGGAACTGGTTATAAGCATTCTTAAAACTTTTCCAATAACTGAGTTGAATTCTTAGAATTAAATGTAAATGAATTAAATTAAATAGAATTAAATCTTCATCTCCACAGTCACACTAACCACATTTCAAATGCCCAATATAGTAGTCACTGTAGTTTTAGACCATTTAAAATATATTTACAGGGCTGAGGTTGTGGCTCAGCAGTAGAGGGCTCACCTAATATGTGCAAGGCCCTGGGTTCGATCCTTAGCACCACATAAAAATAAATAAATAAAATAAAATAAAGGTATTGTGTCCAACTACAACTAAAAAATAAATATTTAACTATATATATATATATATATATATATATATATATATATATATATATTTACAATGTTGTATATCAAGCATTCTCTGTATTACCAATTAACTGATCCCAGTGTTCTTAAAGTAAATTGCAATATTGCAACATTATCTTTTCACTCGGTGCTACAACTCATCACTTAAAGTTGGTTTTGTTTTTTTGTTGTTTTTTTTTTTTTTTTTTTTTTAACCTTTAAAAGTGACTTGGCCATTTTCTTCCAGTATGGCATCTTTGACGCTTTCGAATTTGACTTCACTCCAACACACCTAGTGCAGCTGACACAGGGTTAAAAGTGACCCTACAAGTTAGCTTCCAAATAAAATAACAACCTCAGTCAATATACTACATTTAATGGTATTTCTTAATCCCAAATAAAGCTATTGAGAAAACCATGATAATCAGGTGTAAAATGAGATTATGCAGACAGGGAAAATTCGGGCAAAAACAACAATCGATATTTTGGGAAAAAATGAAATTCATATAATGAGTATCCGTGAGGGATCAGCATTTGTTCATTCCCACCCCCGATGGGCATGATATACTAATAGCCCCAATCCATGTGCATCTAAAGCAGAGAAGTTGCTTCAGAGAAATGCATTATCCCTGTAAGAATTAGACAGGAATTATAGACATGAAGACACATTTCTTTTTTAGGGATGATCACATAAATTATTCTCTTTTGGATGTAACAGTTAAAACTAAATTACAGAAAAAAGTTGTAAGAATATCTATTTCTTTATGCACTCACTAATCCTTGGTAAATTATTCCTTGTCCATCACTTGTTACCTTCCTTTCTGGCCTCACTATCCTGAGCTATCTCAGTGAGACACCTCAAAGTCATGACTAATTTTACCTTCTGTTTTCTTAAAGAGAATCCCACTTCCATGTATTGCATTTATTGTAGAAATGCATTTTAAAACTTACTCTTTCCCTATTTCTATTGCCACAGCCTTCATTTAGGATCTTACCATCTCTCACTTGGATTAAATCTACCCTTGTAAATATTAAAAATAATTAAGAAAATGAGTAAGTGAAATTATACCACACCACTTTCTTGTTTAAAAATAACTCCTGGCTGATAATCTATCCATTAAGCTTCAAAGATCACCATTCTTCCTGCCTCTTCCACCTCGTACATTCTACAACCCAGCTACATCACTTTGCCTTTTGGCCATTTCCTGTGCATGCTACTATATCTGCTTTTGCACTTACTTTTCCCTCAGTCTAGAATGCCCTCTTGGCTAACTCCTATTCATTCTTCAATACCCAATATAAACATCCCCTTTATAGTGAAATCATCATAGACTCCTCTGAGTAGTCTATATCACAAGCCTTCTTCTGTGGTCCCACAGCTCTTTGAGAAAACTTTCTCAAATCACACTCACTTTAAAATTCTAATTTTGGGTGTGCTCCTTTCACTAGACTTCGAAGTTGGGGTTATCAGGAATTGGAGTAGTATTCTTGGCATTTTGTGTAGTACCTGGCACAGGGGTGACACTCAGTAAGCATTAAATGACTAAATAAAAACGAATGACAAAATGCATAAATGTTATTATGTGTCTAAAATTATAAAATTCATTTTTAATTCCTAATTATCCTTTTGTTCTATATTGAAGTCTTATAAATTAAAATCTGGGGCTGGGGATGTGGCTCAAGCGGTAGCTCGCTTGCCTGGCATGCGTGCGGCCCGGGTTCGATCCTCAAAACCACATACAGACAAAGATGTTGTGTCCGCCAAATACTAAAAATAAATATTAAAAAAAAAATTCTCTCTCTCTCTCCCAATCTCTCTCTCTCTCACTCTTTCTTTAAAAAAAATAAATAAAATAAAATCTGATTAAACAATATTGCTATTTAATAGAGAAGTTATTTGTAAAATTGGCAATGGAAAATTAGCACATATTCAACACACACAAAGGAAATAGATTTCTGGCAAAGCTTTTATTTCATTTCATGTCCTATCTTCTACACCGATTATAAAATCTATACATAGAGATATATGTGCTTGTTAACAAAAAATATTGCCTATACAAGTAGAAGGAAATGTGCATAAAATTAGACAAATGGGAATGAAGGGAAGGGGGATGGGAATAGGAAAGACAGTAGAATGAATTGGATGTAACTTTCCAATGTTCATATATGAATACACAATCAGTGAAACTCCACATTATGTACAACTACAAGAATGGGATCCTAATTTTAATAAGTTATACTCCATATATGTATAATATGTCAAAATACAATCTACTGTCATGTACATCTAAAAAGAACAAATAAAAAAAGAAAAAAAAAACGCTTTAGGTTATATGTATAAGGTGAATACGAATAAAAAAATAGAATGTGGCTGGGGGATATAGCTCAGTGGTAGATAACTTGCCCAGCTTGTGTGAGGCCCTAGGTTTAATCCCTAAATCTGTAGGGGAAAAAAAAAAAAAAAAAAAAAAAAACGACAAAGGGAATTTTTACATACATTCAAAATAGTCCATGGATGACCCATCAGTTCTCTGGCACATATGCAAAATAACTAAAACAAATGTCTGAAAGAGACATTTGTACTCCTATGTTCATAGCAGACAAAATGTGAGGGATAACAAGATGTGATTTATCCATACAATAGGATTTCATTCAGTCTTAAAAAGACTGCATGTTATATGCTACAACTAGGCCTTTACAAACAACTTCTTTTTTTTTTTTTTGGTGGCAGACCAGGACACGTTACCACTGAGCTAGATCCCCAGCCCTTCTTTTATTTATTTATTTGGTACTAGGGATTGAACCCAGGGGTATTTTATCACTAAGCTACATTCACAGTCCTTTTTATATTTTATTTTGAGACAGGATCTTGCTAAGTTGCTTAGGGCCTCACTAAGTTGCTCAGGTTGGCCTTGAAGTTGTGATCCTCCTTTATAAGCCTCCCGAGTTGCTGGGATTACAGGTGTGTGCTGCCCAGTCCAGTTTATTATTATTATTATTATTATTATTATTATTATTGAGGTGGGTGTCTCATCATGTGGCTAAAGGAAGCTAGCCTCCAACTTGAGATACTTCTGTCTCAGGCTCTTGAGTACTTGGGTTACCACTGTGCGCCACTGTACCTGGCTACAAATAGCTTCTCAAAAACATTATATTAAAAGAAATAAGCTAGTAAAAAAATACCATGATTCCACTCATAGGGGGTCTCTAGAATAGTAAGATCTACTGAGTCAGATAGATCTTACTTCCAGGGGCTGAGATTAAGGAGAATAGGGACTCATGTATAATGCATATAAAATTTCAGTTTTACAACATAAAAAGACTCCTGGATATAGATGGCAGTGATAGCTGCATAATAATGTGAATGAACTTAATATTACTTACCTGTATTCTTAAAAATGGTTAAGATGGTAAATGTTATGTGATGTGTATTTTACCATAAGTAAAAATAAGGCCAATAAGTTCTGTGCCACTGCTAACAGAGGGGTCCACACTGCCATGGAGAGAGACAGTGTGATGTGTCTGATGTTGACATGACACTCTTCCTTTATCTGCAAATAGAACCACCAGATCTTGTTCTTACCTGATTTGTCTGTAGAATCTTCAAATTCCACATGGAAAGAGTACCCATTATTCCAGATGTGGAGGCAGGTGGCCTGGTCATAAGAGATGGTGAGGGGTTTTAAGCCAGGATCATAAACACTGTCCTTCCACCGGATATTGATGGGGACTGTCCATCACCCCCAGGAAGCAGGTCCACACTCTCCCAGAGTGGATGCACTAGGAGACAGCAGGGTGGGACCATTAGCAAGAGCAGGAGGCAGTCCCACTTGGGGAGAACCAGCACAGGCCAATGGCAACTGGAAGTATTCGGAATTAGCGACTCAGAGCCTCAACTGCCTAAAGCAGAGGATAAAGGCAAATCAGAGAGCACCTTGCATGGGCTCATGTCTGCCATCTTGAAAAGCCAACATGTCCCAGTCTGCCTACTGATGTCCCCTGAACTCAGTGCTGTCAAGTCCTGTCACAACAGCAAAACGATTAGTGCCAGCTGCAAATGGGGTTTTCACAAGTGAATTTCTTTGTTTCTCTGCTAATGTCCCAAGCCCCCAACTGGCTTTAAACACAAAGTCAAGTCAATTTAATTTCCAGTGACAGATTTCCTTTTGAGCCAAGGGAATGGGGGAAGAATTTTGGAAAGCAAACTTTCACCGAGTGCAGCGTCTTCAGCTGGGTGGCTAGGGTAAACTGCTGACATGCGCAGTGTGCACGCTGAGCTCACCCCTGCGCCAGCCATCAGGCAGCCGCCCTGCAAGGCCAGGGCGAATATCAACATTGCCCAGGTCCCTCAAGTTCCCGGCCTGTCACTCAAATGTGGACGTCATCTATTATGGTGTGTACACATGGTTTGTCCCCCACAGCCACTGACTCTGTGACCGATGCTGACTCTTTCCCACAGAATCAAGCCCCAGGGCTTTGCAGCAATAAATATCAGTGGACTTCCTGCTAACAGAGACCTGTTGAGACACCCACATGTGATGAATGGAACCCTCATCTAGTGGTTTGGGGTGGGCCAGTTCCCAGCCCTGTAGAAGCATCGTGGATAGGTAGAATCAAAACCAACTGGAAATGTGAATGGACAGAAGTCATTGCCAATGGCCCCTGCATCTTGCCCCACCACTAAGAATGAGTAAGGGTTTGACTAAGATAGCTGTTCTGTTATCCAGTCCATTGCCCTGTGTCAGGGGCATCCTACTTTCATAAAGAACAGAAACATGCCTCTACTCTTCTGATAGAAAAGACATTTCTCTTGCTTTGCTAACTGCCCAAAGACAAAAATTCAAAGTTTTGGCTTTGTTATTTTGGAGGGGGTGGGGTATAAAGGTGCCCCAGCAGCTCAGCAGCATAGACAGTGAGTCGTGTTCTGGAAGTCTCTTGACCAGTGGTTCTCAACAGGGGCAGTGATACTGTCTCCAGAGAACGGTTAGCAATGTCTGGAGACATTTTTGGTTGTCAGAACTAGAGGGTGATAGTGCCCTCTAGTGGGTAAACACTAGGAATGACCCACAGTCACAGTTGAGAAATCCTGGTCTATGGAAACTTAGAATATTCTTCTTTTTAAAATCCCTTCCTATAGTATAGTATTCTTTTATCTCTAGAGAGATCGGAACCTAATGTTTTAATTTTTCTCCTATTCCTTAGAGAAGATGTATTATTTCCTATTTCAGAAACCTAAAATAGAAAATGCATTTAAGCTGGCATAATAGTTAAACATTATAATATGACCAAAATGCAGAGTCCTTCTAGAAAGCCCTCGAATAGTCTTGATTTTCTTTTAAAGATGCCTGACACAAAGAGATCACACATCTTCTACTCTGTGATATTGAGGCTGATTATTAGCAAATTCACACTCTTCAGAGAATCTCAGGATTCTCCTATCTCAGCCTCCCAAGTTGCTGGGATTACAGGTGTGGGCCACTGCACCCAGCTCCACATTTCTCTTTCAGGTCATTTCTTCCTTGCCTTGCCCATGACCACTATCCAAGTTGAGGCCCCTAAACCCCAGACTTCATATGAAGCCTCTTGGGGGCTCTCCCTCATCCCCTCCCAAGTAGGAGGAGAATCCTGAGTTCAAATCCAGCCTCAGCAATGGCGAGACACCAAGCAACTCAGTGAGACCCTGTCTCTAAATAAAATACAAAATAGGGCTGGGGATGTGACTCAGTAATTGAGTACCCCTGAGTTCAATCCCTAGTACTAAAAAAAGAAGAAGAAAGAAAAAGAAAGAAAGAAAAGAAAAAGAAATAATGTGGTAGGGCTGGGGATATAGCTCAACTGGTAGAGTGCTTGCCTCACATGCATAAGACCCTGGGTTCGATCCCCAGCACCAAAAAAAAAAAAAAAAGAAGAAGAAGAAATAATGTGGAGATCAGTGGGGCAAGAGGAAATAAAACAAAAAGAAGGAGAATCCAACCTTCCCAGTGATGCTTTTCATTTTGAATTCCATACATGAGTATTGATGGACCACCAGCTTGTCTTGCAGAGCAGAGAGAGGCAGATAATTAATCACATGCACACAGTTGTAACTAAACCTGTGTAATAAGTGTTGCAAAGAAAAACATCAATGCTTTTTTTTAAAAATTATAATATGTGAGAATCATGTCAGAAGAGGATAGGAAGAGAAAGGAAATGGTGACTAGGCAGGAAGTAATAGGAGCAAGCAACCAGTGGAATGAGGGGAATTTGATTGGACCAAGCAGGAGGATCAGGAACTGAGGGGCTAAGGAAAGAATGAACTTTCCACATTTGAAGACCTGATGAAATACATGGCATAAGCATAAAATAAATGAAACCCAGAACTAGTCATATAATCAAACTAACTACATCCTTACCATGAAATCTAAATGGGTTTGGAGTTTTATTGCTCATCAGTGACAGATTACTGATGCCTCTTTAATTATATAATCACAGTCTCTGTTTCACTTTCTACATATGAGAAAATACTGAAATAAAGCCTCTGTTAAAACACATCATCCTCTTCCTATTGTATGGGAAAATATGAGCCAACAACCAAGAAATTGGCAGTTTGATTTTTAAATGGAGGAAAAACAGAGGAGGGGAGAACAAAAAATGTGAACTTGTCTTTAGAAAAACAAGACCTTGGCAAAAAGCTGACTTCAATAAGGAACAAGGAGCAGGACCAAGTTCTCCCACCCCAGTGGGGGATGGGCTAGGTTAATAAAGGAGGAGGTGGTCAGAGGAAGTAAACTCTGCTAAAGGCTGAACTTTTAACCAAAGGGCATTCTTGATGGCATTATGGTCATGAAAGGGCAGTGAAGGAATGAACCCAGTTTTCTTGTGTGAGTTAGTTCTTGTGAGTATGAGAGTTGATGCTTTCCATTTCCCGAATGAAGTGGCCAACAATTAAAGATGATCAAGGAAAGAAATAAATACACTTCATGCTAAGTGGGGAAAAAAAGGATGACTGAGGGTATCATCTTAGAGACCTAATCACTCTTCAAGGAGACCATTGTAAATTGGATCTGAAGAGTGTGAATTTGCTAATAATCAGCCACAATATCACAGAGTAGAAGATGTGTGATCTCTTTGTGCCAGGCATCTTTAAAAGAAAATCAAGACTATTCGAGGGCTTTCTAGAAGGACTCTGCATTTTGGTCATATTATAATGTTTAACTATTATGCCAGCTTAAATGCATTTTCTATTTTAGGTTTCTGAAATAGGAAATAATACATCTTCTCTAAGGAATAGGAGAAAAATTAAAACATTAGGTTCCGATCTCTCTAGAGATAAAAGAATACTATACTATGGGAAGGGATTTTAAAAAGAAGAATATTCTAGGTTTCCATAGACCAGGATTTCTCAACTGTGACTGTGGGTCATTCCTAGTGTTTACCCACTAGAGGGCACTATCACCCTCTAGTTCTGACAACCAAAAATGTCTCCAGACATTGCTAACCGTTCTCTGGAGACAGTATCACTGCCCCTGTTGAGAACCACTGGTCAAGAGACTTCCAGAACACGACTCACTGTCTATGCTGCTGAGCTGCTGGGGCACCTTTATACCCCACCCCCTCCAAAATAACAAAGCCAAAACTTTGAATTTTTGTCTTTGGGCAGTTAGCAAAGCAAGAGAAATGTCTTTTCTATCAGAAGAGTAGAGGCATGTTTCTGTTCTTTATGAAAGTAGGATGCCCCTGACACAGGGCAATGGACTGGATAACAGAACAGCTATCTTAGTCAAACCCTTACTTATTCTTAGTGGTGGGGCAAGATGCAGGGGCCATTGGCAATGACTTCTGTCCATTCACATTTCCAGTTGGTTTTGATTCTACCTATCCACGATGCTTCTACAGGGCTGGGAACTGGCCCACCCCAAACCACTAGATGAGGGTTCCATTCATCACATGTGGGTGTCTCAACAGGTCTCTGTTAGCAGGAAGTCCACTGATATTTATTGCTGCAAAGCCCTGGGGCTTGATTCTGTGGGAAAGAGTCAGCATCGGTCACAGAGTCAGTGGCTGTGGGGGACAAACCATGTGTACACACCATAATAGATGACGTCCACATTTGAGTGACAGGCCGGGAACTTGAGGGACCTGGGCAATGTTGATATTCGCCCTGGCCTTGCAGGGCGGCTGCCTGATGGCTGGCGCAGGGGTGAGCTCAGCGTGCACACTGCGCATGTCAGCAGTTTACCCTAGCCACCCAGCTGAAGACGCTGCACTCGGTGAAAGTTTGCTTTCCAAAATTCTTCCCCCATTCCCTTGGCTCAAAAGGAAATCTGTCACTGGAAATTAAATTGACTTGACTTTGTGTTTAAAGCCAGTTGGGGGCTTGGGACATTAGCCGTGAAACAAAGAAATTCACTTGTGAAAACCCCATTTGCTGCTGGCACTAATCATTTTGCTGTTGTGACAGGACTTGACAGCACTGAGTTCAGGGGACATCAGTAGGCAGACTGGGACACGTTGGCTTTTCAAGATGGCAGACATGAGCCCATGCAAGGTGCTCTCTGATTTGCCTTTATCCTCTGCTTCAGGCAGTTGAGGCTCTGAGTCGCTAATTCCGAATACTTCCAGTTGCCATTGGCCTGTGCTGGTTCTCCCCAAGTGGGACTGCCTCCTGCTCTTGCTAATGGTCCCACCCTGCTGTCTCCTAGTGCATCCACTCTGGGAGAGTGTGGACCTGCTTCCTGGGGGTGATGGACAGTCCCCATCAATATCCGGTGGAAGGACAGTGTTTATGATCCTGGCTTAAAACCCCTCACCATCTCTTATGACCAGGCCACCTGCCTCCACATCTGGAATAATGGGCACTCTTTCCTTGTGGAATTTGAAGATTCTACAGACAAATCAGGTAAGAACAAGATCTGGTGGTTCTATTTGCAGATAAAACAACAGTGTGATATCAACATCAGACACATCACACTGTCTCTCTCCATGGCAGTGTGGACCCCTCTGTTAGCAGTGGCACAGAACTTATTGGCCTTATTTTTACTTATGGTAAAATACACATCACATAACATTTACCATCTTAACCATTTTTAAGAATACAGGTAAGTAATATTAAGTTCATTCACATTATTATGCAGCTATCACTGCCATCTATATCCAGGAGTCTTTTTATGTTGTAAAACTGAAATTTTATATGCATTATACATGAGTCCCTATTCTCCTTAATCTCAGCCCCTGGAAGTAAGATCTATCTGACTCAGTAGATCTTACTATTCTAGAGACCCCCTATGAGTGGAATCATGGTATTTTTTTACTAGCTTATTTCTTTTAATATAATGTTTTTGAGAAGCTATTTGTAGCCAGGTACAGTGGCGCACAGTGGTAACCCAAGTACTCAAGAGCCTGAGACAGAAGTATCTCAAGTTGGAGGCTAGCTTCCTTTAGCCACATGATGAGACACCCACCTCAATAATAATAATAATAATAATAATAATAATAATAATAATAAACTGGACTGGGCAGCACACACCTGTAATCCCAGCAACTCGGGAGGCTTATAAAGGAGGATCACAACTTCAAGGCCAACCTGAGCAACTTAGTGAGGCCCTAAGCAACTTAGCAAGATCCTGTCTCAAAATAAAATATAAAAAGGACTGTGAATGTAGCTTAGTGATAAAATACCCCTGGGTTCAATCCCTAGTACCAAATAAATAAATAAAAGAAGGGCTGGGGATCTAGCTCAGTGGTAACGTGTCCTGGTCTGCCACCAAAAAAAAAAAAAAGAAGTTGTTTGTAAAGGCCTAGTTGTAGCATATAACATGCAGTCTTTTTAAGACTGAATGAAATCCTATTGTATGGATAAATCACATCTTGTTATCCCTCACATTTTGTCTGCTATGAACATAGGAGTACAAATGTCTCTTTCAGACATTTGTTTTAGTTATTTTGCATATGTGCCAGAGAACTGATGGGTCATCCATGGACTATTTTGAATGTATGTAAAAATTCCCTTTGTCGTTTTTTTTTTTTTTTTTTTTTTTTTTCCCCCTACAGATTTAGGGATTAAACCTAGGGCCTCACACAAGCTGGGCAAGTTATCTACCACTGAGCTATATCCCCCAGCCACATTCTATTTTTTTATTCGTATTCACCTTATACATATAACCTAAAGCGTTTTTTTTTTCTTTTTTTATTTGTTCTTTTTAGATGTACATGACAGTAGATTGTATTTTGACATATTATACATATATGGAGTATAACTTATTAAAATTAGGATCCCATTCTTGTAGTTGTACATAATGTGGAGTTTCACTGATTGTGTATTCATATATGAACATTGGAAAGTTACATCCAATTCATTCTACTGTCTTTCCTATTCCCATCCCCCTTCCCTTCATTCCCATTTGTCTAATTTTATGCACATTTCCTTCTACTTGTATAGGCAATATTTTTTGTTAACAAGCACATATATCTCTATGTATAGATTTTATAATCGGTGTAGAAGATAGGACATGAAATGAAATAAAAGCTTTGCCAGAAATCTATTTCCTTTGTGTGTGTTGAATATGTGCTAATTTTCCATTGCCAATTTTACAAATAACTTCTCTATTAAATAGCAATATTGTTTAATCAGATTTTATTTTATTTATTTTTTTTAAAGAAAGAGTGAGAGAGAGAGAGATTGGGAGAGAGAGAGAGAATTTTTTTTTTAATATTTATTTTTAGTATTTGGCGGACACAACATCTTTGTCTGTATGTGGTTTTGAGGATCGAACCCGGGCCGCACGCATGCCAGGCAAGCGAGCTACCGCTTGAGCCACATCCCCAGCCCCAGATTTTAATTTATAAGACTTCAATATAGAACAAAAGGATAATTAGGAATTAAAAATGAATTTTATAATTTTAGACACATAATAACATTTATGCATTTTGTCATTCGTTTTTATTTAGTCATTTAATGCTTACTGAGTGTCACCCCTGTGCCAGGTACTACACAAAATGCCAAGAATACTACTCCAATTCCTGATAACCCCAACTTCGAAGTCTAGTGAAAGGAGCACACCCAAAATTAGAATTTTAAAGTGAGTGTGATTTGAGAAAGTTTTCTCAAAGAGCTGTGGGACCACAGAAGAAGGCTTGTGATATAGACTACTCAGAGGAGTCTATGATGATTTCACTATAAAGGGGATGTTTATATTGGGTATTGAAGAATGAATAGGAGTTAGCCAAGAGGGCATTCTAGACTGAGGGAAAAGTAAGTGCAAAAGCAGATATAGTAGCATGCACAGGAAATGGCCAAAAGGCAAAGTGATGTAGCTGGGTTGTAGAATGTACGAGGTGGAAGAGGCAGGAAGAATGGTGATCTTTGAAGCTTAATGGATAGATTATCAGCCAGGAGTTATTTTTAAACAAGAAAGTGGTGTGGTATAATTTCACTTACTCATTTTCTTAATTATTTTTAATATTTACAAGGGTAGATTTAATCCAAGTGAGAGATGGTAAGATCCTAAATGAAGGCTGTGGCAATAGAAATAGGGAAAGAGTAAGTTTTAAAATGCATTTCTACAATAAATGCAATACATGGAAGTGGGATTCTCTTTAAGAAAACAGAAGGTAAAATTAGTCATGACTTTGAGGTGTCTCACTGAGATAGCTCAGGATAGTGAGGCCAGAAAGGAAGGTAACAAGTGATGGACAAGGAATAATTTACCAAGGATTAGTGAGTGCATAAAGAAATAGATATTCTTACAACTTTTTTCTGTAATTTAGTTTTAACTGTTACATCCAAAAGAGAATAATTTATGTGATCATCCCTAAAAAAGAAATGTGTCTTCATGTCTATAATTCCTGTCTAATTCTTACAGGGATAATGCATTTCTCTGAAGCAACTTCTCTGCTTTAGATGCACATGGATTGGGGCTATTAGTATATCATGCCCATCGGGGGTGGGAATGAACAAATGCTGATCCCTCACGGATACTCATTATATGAATTTCATTTTTTCCCAAAATATCGATTGTTGTTTTTGCCCAAATTTTCCCTGTCTGCATAATCTCATTTTACACCTGATTATCATGGTTTTCTCAATAGCTTTATTTGGGATTAAGAAATACCATTAAATGTAGTATATTGACTGAGGTTGTTATTTTATTTGGAAGCTAACTTGTAGGGTCACTTTTAACCCTGTGTCAGCTGCACTAGGTGTGTTGGAGTGAAGTCAAATTCGAAAGCGTCAAAGATGCCATACTGGAAGAAAATGGCCAAGTCACTTTTAAAGGTTAAAAAAAAAAAAAAAAAAAAAAACAACAAAAAAACAAAACCAACTTTAAGTGATGAGTTGTAGCACCGAGTGAAAAGATAATGTTGCAATATTGCAATTTACTTTAAGAACACTGGGATCAGTTAATTGGTAATACAGAGAATGCTTGATATACAACATTGTAAATATATATATATATAGTTAAATATTTATTTTTTAGTTGTAGTTGGACACAATACCTTTATTTTATTTTATTTATTTATTTTTATGTGGTGCTAAGGATCGAACCCAGGGCCTTGCACATATTAGGTGAGCCCTCTACTGCTGAGCCACAACCTCAGCCCTGTAAATATATTTTAAATGGTCTAAAACTACAGTGACTACTATATTGGGCATTTGAAATGTGGTTAGTGTGACTGTGGAGATGAAGATTTAATTTTATTTAATTTAATTCATTTGCATTTAATTCTAAGAATTCAACTCAGTTATTGGAAAAGTTTTAAGAATGCTTATAACCAGTTCCAATGTGTGTACACATGTTTTTAAATTTGATTTTTTTTGAGATCTAAATACAGATCAAGTATTTCTGGTGAAAATGTAGCAACCAAATTGAGATGTGATATAGTATAAGATATACAACAGATTTTCAAGACTTCTACAAAAAAGGGAAACTGCCACATTGATAATTGTTCATAGTGATTACATGTTGAAGTGATAATACTTTGAGTATATTTGGTAAAATAAAATACTTTATTCAAATGAATTGCACCCGTTTTGTTTTACTTTTTGAACGAGCCTACTAGAAATGTGAAATTACCTATGTGTCTTGCATCATGTTTCTGTTTTTAAGCACTGGTAGAAGAGGGTAAAAGCAAATAACTAAGTAAATAATGGCTAAAATGTGCCATGCCTTAAGAGTATATTTTAAACAGAATAAAAGCAAACAACCATGGGAAATGATCACCAAAGGAGCTAATATTTATGAGTGCTGTGTGACTCCATATTTGCCAAGTGCTTAGTGTATCTTCCCAAGAGCTTTCTGCTGACACTAATATTGTCTTCATTTTTCAGATGAAGATAGTGAAGCTCCACAAGGTTAAATGCTGTCCTGCCAGGTCACACAGCTAGATAATGGAGAAGTAAATTGCAGATTCTCAGACCACACTTGGTTTGGGGGAAAGGAGGACTCTGAGCTCTGCAGGCTTCCCATGAGTCCTGCAGGCTTCCCATGAACTCCCTGCTTTGGTCCACTCTGGAGGCCTAGTGTTTTAAGGGTACCCAGGGTTGGTTGTAATCAGGTCTGGAAAATGTGCAGGATGGGAATGACCTTCAAGAAGGAAGAAGATCCCTCCAGGTAGGAGGCATGGCACACCATGCAGGGCCACATGGAGGAGCAGCAGGGTCAGTCAGGAAGCACCAGGGCAAGGGCAATATGTGGGCAAGAGCCTTTATTGGGGTCTCTGTGGCAAGGAACAGGCAAGGCAGGGTAACCTGGATTTAGTATTTGGCTACTTGAATAATTTCAGCTACTGGGGCCCAGGGCCCTTCCCTAGTTGTCTGATACCTGACTACTTGGAACAGAGAAATAATCACTTCAGTGAAACAACCTGAAAAGGGGATGGTTGGGGCTAAGTTTGCATGTGAAAGGTGCACTCCCAGTTGTTCTCTGGAGAGACAGACCCCTGGTATCACCAAGGTCCCACAAGTCCAAGCATGAAAGAAGAACTCAAAAACATGGTTATTAGGCCCCTGGAATGGGCCCTTGAGGCCTTGGGGACCTGCACTAAAAGCCCAACTTTCCCATCTTTCCAGAGCCCCTGTGGCCCAAGGCCTGGTGAGGCAAGGGGAAGACAAACAGAGGTGGGGGCACCTTTCCCTGCAAACTGCAGACATGTCTGCAAGTACGTTGCTCATCTGTTTTGTGTCTAAGCAAATTCAGTGATGCTTGTAGCCTTCTAAATTGCCAGTTTAAGTGTACATTCAGATTATGATTTGATTTGAGATAATCACCAGGTGGTTGATTTCAATTCATGTTCCATTTCAGTCCTACCATGGGATGCCAGTTGTTTTTGATATTTTCTCTTTTCTTGTTCCTTAGCTACACAAACATCATAAAGAGAAGAATTAGTAGATACCTTCATATCAATTAAGCATAAGGTAATATTTTTTTCCGGCTCACTTGAAATATACTTTATTTTCCAATTTCAGACATTAATTGGCCCTTTGTACCAGGAAGTGTAATTAGGTGTCCTGTGTTCAGGTTCTCCTTCAACACTGCCGAGGTAAGGAACTTGACATTTACGATGCTTGTGTTAAGAGAGCCCCCAGCCCTGGGTCCCACTGCAGGGCACAGACGTGACTGCATTGATGGGCACTGAGCTCTCTAGTTTTGCTGCCATGCCACTTGGGACTCCAGACTCAGGAACATACTACTTTCCCCTCCTTTGTTCCTGACACCAACTCCTTGCAAGTCCTTGTGAAAACACCCAGAGCAGTCTTCTTTTCTATAGTCACCTCCACAGGGAAGGAGCAAGAAAAGTCCTATAGAGACTTGATTTGTCTGGCTGTAAAGAACAATGACCCATGTCCCTGTCCAGTCCCCAAGATGAAGTCCTCCACATTCAGATGTTTCTCATGGCCAAAGCAGAAAAACTGAGTGGAAGAGACCAAGGAGAAGTAAATGTGGAACCAAAAAAAAGGACAGTAGCAAGAGATCAAAAGATCTGTGTAAAGCTTGGTATTGACCCCGTGTTAATTTCTTAGTTAGATGGATGCATCATGGATATATAAGATAGCACTGGGGGAAGCTGTGGGAAGGGTATTAACCTCAGCATCACTGATATTTGGGACCAAATCACTCTTTGCTGTGGGAACCATCCTGTGCAGTGCAGGATGTTCAAGAGCATGACAGGCCTCCACTAGATGCCTGTAGAACCTTACCATCCCCTACCCCACCCCCACTGCATACTAACAACCAAAAATGTCTCTGGATCTCCTTTAATATCTACTGAAAATGCACCCCTGGCTGAACACAACTGATATACACTATTCTCTTTCATCAACTAACCAGTGAAATCCTTTCTCTCTTGTTGCATGAGAAGAAGGGTCAGGGGTTTGCAGTGTCTGTGAGAATGTCTCTAATCAACACTGGTTTGTTTACCAGTAGAGAGCACATTTAGGGTGGTTCACATACTACTGTATGTAGTTCACCAGGAGAAGGCTGGGTTTTGTCAAGGCTCTTTACAAGCCAGAATGACACCCACCGGGTTATGTTACAAAAAGGATGTGAGCCCCATGTGGTGGTGCACACCTGTAATCCCAGTGACTCAAGAGGCTGAGGCAAAAGGCTCACAAGTTTCAGACAGCCTCAGCAGCTTACTGAGGCCCCCAGCAACTTAGTGAGACCCAGTCTCAAAAAATAAAAAGGGCTGGGATGTGGTTCAGTGGTTAAGCACCCCTGGGTTAAATCCTCAGTACCAATAAAAAAGATGTGGAAAATTCTAGAGACATGGGAAAGATATACTATAAGAAGCCAAGGCCCCAAAGCATTAGAGTGTCCACTTTGATGCCATTTACTCTCTTAACAGACATATATATATACCTAGGAAGTCATTCTGTCATGAAAACTAGCTTTAGAAAAAAATGATACCATGGACTCTCTTTTCTAAATCACATAGATGGAGATCACTTCTTAAATAAGGAATTGGCCCCTAAGTGACCTCATAAGGAATCGAGAGTGTTAGGGATCTCATTCCCTTGCACCCACTGGCTCATCCCACCCTAAGTCCCCTTAGTCCTCTCCACACTCAAAACTTTTGGCACTTCCTCATTAAGCCTATTCAGTGTCTTCACCATTCAGTCTTCCACTTCAAATCTGGACTACATGAATGCCCTAAGTTGAATTTGTTGCCCATCTGGCTTGTATTTTTGGCCCTTCTCCCTTCCATTTTGGTATTTGGGAATTCCCAGTTACACACATGCTTTTGAGTGAAATGTTCTCAAAAAATACTGCTTAACAGACTTCCAAATTAATTATAATAATATGATATATAATATGTAATATAATTATAATATAAGTATTATAATAAATTAGCAGCCCTTGGACAATTTAATAATTTTTTTTTACTGTGGAAGTACACAACTTATTTTATTGATTTATTTTTATGTGGTTCTGAGGTTCAAACCCAGTACCTCACTCGCGAGGCAAGTGCTCCACCACCAAGCTACAGCCCCAGCTTGACAATTTGTTTTCGAAGTTAGAAGTTTTCAACTACTAGTGGGAAATGTGCCTCACTGTACTCCAAGATTACCCAAAAGTAAAAACAAAAATAAATAAAAGAAGAGAAATAGCACTAGTGTTCAGAGAGGAAACCATAAATACATGGATGAATGTATAAACTGAAAATTACAGGACAGTCTATATAAAATCAACATTGCCAGTGCTAAAACATAATCCTGGACAGTTTTCATTATTTCCTTAAGAGCTAAATTGCAAAAAGTGATATCCCACGAGAATGAAACAAATCTATCATGTTACTGATAAAATTAGTTTTATTTCTTATTCTTCAAAAGAGCATCCCATTGTATTATGCTCATTTTTACAATGTTGAAAGAGAGCACCCTTTGTCAATAGCTATCTGGAGAAAATTATTTTTTTAAATTAATTTCTTCTTAAATTTTTTGAGTGTGTTGGTGCTGGGGGTTGAACCCAGGGCCTTGCGCATGCGAGGCAAGCACTCCACCAACTGAGCTGTATTCCCAGCCCTTAAATTTTTATTTGTTGTTTTTAGATATACAAGACGGTAGAGTGTGTTTATACATACAAGGAGTGCAACCCATTACAATTTTGATCCCATTCTTATGGTTGAGCATGATGTGGAGTTACACTGGTCATGTATTCATATGTACACACAAGAAAGTTATGTCCCATTCATTCTTCTAGTTTTTTTATTTCCATCTCTCCTCCCTTCTTTTTCATTTTCCTTTGTCGAATCCAACGAACTTCTATATTTCCTCTCCCTACCCTCCCTTGCTGTGGGTTAGCATCCATATATCAGACAGCACATTTGACCATTGGTTCTTTGGAATTGGCTTATTTTACTTAGCACAATATTCTCTGGTTCCATCCATTTACCAGAAAATTCCATAATTTCATTCTTCTTTATGGCTAATAGTCCATTGTGTATATATATATATCACATTTTCTTTATCCATTCATCTGTTGAAGGGCACCTAAGTTAGTTCCATAGCTTGATTATTGTGAGTTGAGCTGCTATAAACATTGATGTGGCTGCATCAATATAGTATGCCAATTTTAAGTCTTTGGGGAATATGCCAACGAGTGGGCCAACTGGGTCAAATGGTGGTTCTATTCCAAGTTTTCTGAGGAATCTCCATACTGCTTTCCAGAGTGGTTGCACCAATTTTCAGTCCCATCAGCAATGTATGAGTGTACCTTTTGCCCGCATCCTCTCCAACATTTATTGTTATGTATATTCTTGATAGTTGCCCTTCTGACTGGAATGAGATGGAATCTCAGTGTAGTTTTACTTTGCGTTTCTCTAATAACTAGAGATAATGGATATTTTTTCATATATTTGTTGACTGATCGTATTTCTTCTTATGTGAAGTGTCTATTTAGTTCCTTTGCCCATTTATTGATTAGGTTATTTGTTTTCTTGGTGTTAAATTTTTTCAGTTCTTTGTATATCCTGGAGGTTAATACTCTGAGGGGTAGGTGGCAAAGATTCTCTCCCATTCAGTAGGCTCTCTCTTCACATTGTTTCCTTTGCTGTGAAGAAGCTTTTTAGTTTGATGCCATCCCATTTATTGATTCTTGATTTTACTTCTTGTGCTTTAGGAGTCTTATTGAGGAAGTCCATTCCTGAGTGGACATGATGGAGAGTTGGGCCTACATTTTCTTTTAGTAGGAGCAGGGTCTCTGGTCTAATGCCTATGTCCTTGATCCACTTTGAGTTTTGTGCAGGGTGAGATATAGGGGTTCAATTTCAATCTACTACATTTGGATTTCTAGTTTTCCCAGCACCGTTTATTGAAGAGGCTATGCTTTCTCCAATGAATGTTTATGGTGCCTTTGCTAGTATCATATGACTGTATTGATGTGGGTGTGTCTCTGGACACAATACCTTTATTTATTTATTTTTATATGATGCTCAGGATGGAACCCAGTGTGTCACACATGCCAGGCAAGTTTTCCACCACTGAGCTACAGCTACAGCCCTGGAGAAATTTTTGTATTTTTTCCCTGGCAATGTCAGATAGAAATGTAGACACAGATGAGACGACCCTCTGCCCAGGGCTGTGTCTGAGAGCAGCAATGGGGAGGAGAGAGGCTTGAGCTTTCCTTGCGCTCCAGACAGCATGGGGCGCCCCGCGTGCCACTCTGCCTCATGCTGTCCTCGTGTCCTTGGGGCAGGAGCCTGGCGGGTGCCAGATCCCCGCAAACGGCACCCCACGCGCTTTGTCTGCCCCAACTGTCACTTGTTTCCTGTCTGGCTGCGACCACACACGTTGCGAAAGGATCCCTACTCAAAGACACTGATCTTGCTCCACCACTCTCATGGGACTCTACCTGAGCAGGTGCCTGCACAGGTACCTGGGCACACGCAGGGCGGCCCTAGCAGCACGCCCTTTGAGGCCCAGGAGAATCACCCAGGAGCACCGCCCTCTGAGGCCCAGGCCTGCCCCCCGCCCCCAGGACCCTGGCATCTGTAAACCTGCCCCGGGACACCCAGAGCCCCGGGATCGCTCCCAAGCCCTCCACAAGGTTCTGCACAGTGGGGACCACACCCGAGGCAGGAGGGCAGTGGGCACCCCGCCTGCGAGGTACAGTCCGCACAGGCTGCCCCCCGGGCTACTCCTGATACCCCAACTTACCAAGGTCCGCTACGGAGGCATGAAGCGCAGACTTCGCCACGCCCCAGACCCAGGTTGGCCCCACAGCCCTTTCAAAGTCCAAAGGAATCCCGAGGGTCCAGGGAGCCTCTACAGGTGCCCACCGCCCCAGCCGGCCCCGGACCCCTGTGCCAAGGAGACAGTGCTAAAGAACCTCAGCCAGTGCAACAAAGGGAAAAGGAAGTTTGATGGAGCCGTGTGGTTTGAGGAACCTGAGCCCAAGAGGAAGCGGCAGAGCCCAAAGCGCAGACCATCTGCCTTCAGGCCGGTCATCAGAAACGGAGTGGAGCCGTCATTCCTGCCCAGGCCTGGGCCGCTGAAGAGAAGCGTCCGCTCCAGGGCATCTGCCTCTGTGAGGAAGAGACTGAGCCACGGCCTGCCCTCCAGCCTTCCTGGGGCCTTCCCTGGCCCCTGCCCCACCGGCCCCAGCTCCCAGGCCAGCCCAGGACATGGGCTCACAGCCCCTGCTGCAGGCCCGGGAGCAGATGCCCCACTGTCCCAGGAGCCTAGGCCTTCCTCCCCTTCCCAGGGGCCACACCAGGAGGGTCCTGCTGAGCCTGAGCACACTCAGCCCGCTCACCTCCTTGGCTCCTAAGAGTCACAGCCATGCCACCCTCCTCTGAGACTCAAAGCCACAGTCCCTTTATCCTACAGGCCCCTCTACCTGACAGGACTCACTGAGCCCACAGCTCACTTGGACTGCTTCTGCCTGACAGGTCTGCCACCCCCAGACCTCCTCTCCCTTCCCTGAGGAGCCCAAACTCTAAAGAGACTATTCAGATCACAACCCTGGACTTTCCCCTGCCAGCCCTCTCCTGCCTTCTCCCTGGGAGGAGGCTCACCAGGAAGGTGGCCTTCTCCCCATGGGCTCAGTTAGCTTAGTTAAGTGTTTGTGTTTATTTCATATAGTAGTAATAACAAGAGTTTTGTTTTAGTAGTGATTGTCATATGCTTTCTTTCAAAGTTAAGTGTTTGTTGGTATTTTATATATTAGAAATAATAAGAGTTTTGTTTTATTAGTGATTGTCATATGCTTTCTTTCAAAGTTAAGTGTTTGTTGGTATTTTATATAGTAGAAATAATAAGAGTTTTATTAGTGATTGTCATATGCTTTCTTTCAAAGTTAAGTGTTTGTTGGTATTTTATATAGTAGAAATAATAAGAATTTTGTTTTATTAGTGATTGTCATATGCTTTCTTTCAAAGTTAAATGTTTGTTGGTATTTTATATAGTAGAAATAATGATAGTTTTGTTTTACTAAAATAAATTGTTTTGTTTTGTGTTTGTGACTGGGCCTGTCCTATGCATGTTGGAGGGTCTGATCAGTATCCTTGGCCTCTGACACATAGGTGCCAGTAGCATACCTACAGCTGTGGCTACCTACAGTGTGTCCCAGTAACTTCCAAAGAACCAAATTGCCCTCAGTGGAAACCACCAATCCAGAGCTAAATTTAACAAAAGAAAAGGTTAAGTCTCAATAACATGCTTCCAAATGAAAAAGCGTAATATATATATATATATATATATATATATATATATATATATATCATAATGTCATTTACACACATCACATGTTACATAATTATTATTCAATGTAATCATGATGTAATTTAATTCATATTCATGCTCATATCTCTACTTTTATATAGGATAGGTATATCAATTAAATATGAATTAAATTTATTACATTGACTAAAATATTTTAATATATCATTAATAAATAGAGTGTAGTATTAAATTTAATACAACCAATATTATTCCATTGTACAAATTATATAAAAAGAAATACAAAATTGTATTTCTGACATAATAATGAAGGCCAGAAACTAGGCACAGGGTCCTATGTCACCCATGCTGTTCTCTCCATCTAAAGTCTCTTGATACATTGTTCAAACATGAATTTCAGGTTGTTTTCTGTTGGAGGGCCAGGGAATACAGCTATGAACACAGCAAAGTGCCTTTGCCTGTGGAGCTTGCTTTCTAAGGGTATAGAGGTAGAAGATAAACAAGTAAATACATAAAAACACTTTGGGGTGGGGATAGAAGAGGTAGTGAGCACTCTAGAAACAGTGGGGCTGGAGTAAAACCACAAATCAAGGTTTTTGCTTGAAATTTTCCACTCACTCATCTGTGGGGTTGACAGGGCACTACATGTAAATGACATATAAGTAGGGGCTTGGACTCTGATTGCATTAACTGAGATGCTTTTGGCATTTGGGGTGGGATGTCCCCTCTTGAGTGGGACTGTCCTGAGCCTTGGGCTACATTATTTATCTCTGGTCTTACCTCTAATTCCTCAGCACTCTCCAGTCATGGATGTAGGTCTAACCCCTGACACCCACTCTACCCTGTCCCTGTGACAGCACACACGCAATTTCCTGGGTGGAGTCAATACCATCCATACCCAGGTAAAGACTTTTTATATTATTTTACATTTAGATTTATTCTTTTTAAATTTTTTTTTTTAGTTTTAGGTGGACACAATAACTTTATTTTTTAATTTTTTATGTGGTGCTGAGGATTGAATCCAGGGTCTCACACATGCTAGGTGAGCACTCTACCACTGAGCCACAACCCCAGCCCATGAGTCATGGTCTTTATTGTTAAATTATCTTTTAAAGGTAAAGACTGAAAAAGATAAGTCTTCAGAGGCTCAAGAAATGATGATATTTTTCTAGGTTTTAAAATAAAATTCAATGGTATGATTTGTTGCTTAAATTCCTTACGTGTGGGCTGGGGTTGTGGCTTAGCTGTAGAGCGCTCACCTAGCACGTGTGAGGCGCTGGGTTCGATCCTCAGCACCACATAAATATAAGTAAGTAAAATAAGGGTACTTGTGCATTACACAACTAAAAAAAATTTTAAAACCTCCTTACATGGATTAAATCATTTAACCTATTTAACCTCAATAGCTCTGAGAGAGGGATACCATAATTACATTTTACAGATGACGAGAGGAAGGCCAAAACAGGGTGAGTAACTTGTCTGTATTCCAATAGTTATCAACAGGCAATGCCAAAAATTAAAAACCTAGGCATTCTGGCTCCTGACAGCCTATACCATTAAAGAATAGGGCCACAAAAGGGTTCTTGCCAAAAGGAGACAATAGCGGGCTGGGGCTGTAGCTCAGTGGTAAAGCACTTGCCTTGCAGGTGTGAGGCACTGGGTTTCATCCTCAGCACCACATAAAAATAAAGATACTGTGTGCTCATCTACTATATATATATAAATAAAGACAATAGCATGCATTCTTACTAATGGTTAAACCTGGGTTTCTTAACTATAGCATGATTGACTTTGAAGTCAAATAACTCTTTGTGTGGGGTGCTGCACTGTGCATCATAAGATGTTTGGCAACATCCCTAGCTTCTGCTTACTTGATGTTGGTGGCACACCTCCCACTTCGAGTTGCGACAAGAAAAATGTGTCCACACATTGTCAAAGGTCTCTTCAGAGACAAAATTGCTCCTGGATGAGAGCCAATGATCTACCTCTAATCTCTAATAAAAATTAACAAAAATGAAATCTTTGACAACATAATCAATAAATCAAATGTGGGGCAGAATGAGAACTCTTCCACATCTATGAAATCAGCAAGTCAACTGACCAAAAGCAAGCATATTTAGGGGTAGTTACCTGATGGCTGACTGTACTTCAACAGCAGGAAGAGTATGATTTTTTGAAGGGTCTGTAACCACAAACCAGAATGACACCCTTTGAGTTACATCGAAAAGTAGGACATGGGAATTTCTGCAGACAATGGAAAGAAAAAAATACATCCTAAGAATATCATCCCAAATGGCATTACACTGTTTCTTCTGATGCAATTACCATTTTATGGCTCACCTTAGTTACATTTGCAAAGTTGTTTTCTACCATTTGAAGGAATGACTTAATAAGAAAAAAAATTATATAGGAAATTCTCATTGCTTTAAAATCATATACTCAGGAATCATTTCTTAAGAAGGAATCTGCCACAAAAATTAAAAAGGAATTAGGCGGTGGAGAACATTAAGGATATTGTTCTCTATCATCTAGCAGCTGAAAGCTTCTCTGCTTCCTCAATACTGGGTCCCTCTCTAAACCACAGAAGCCTCTGGCATGTCCTCATCAAGTTTATTGGCCCCCTGTCCATTCTACCTTCCTCCTCTCAGATTCAATCAGAATCAATTTTTTATTCTTGATTCACTACTTGCACTGTCTGCCTCAACTTCTGTCCATACCCCCCCCCCACCACCAGAGCATTGGGACCATCCTAAGTGTTGCCTTCCTCATGTACTTTTGAGGAAACAGTTCTCACGAACAGTTGCTTTTATATTGCCTTGAACAGACCTCCAAACAAGTGTTATAATCAATTCACCAGCAGCCTTTGAACACGTGATTTGTAGTTACACGCTTTTCAACTACAAAATGGCAATGTAACTCACTCTATTCCATACACATGAATTACCCATAATTGAAAAGAGAGAAATGACATTGGTGTTTAGGGAAAAGACTATCTATATGAGGATGCGTGAACCTTAAAACTATAAGAGAGTCCATATAAAATCAACAGTGCTAAATCATAAATTCTGGATGGCTTTCACTGTTTTCTTAAGAGCAAAGTAAGAAAAAAGGCATTCATATACACTGCATACAAATCAAACACAAAGCAATCACCTTAACTGAAAAAAAATAGTTATTTGTTGTTCTTTTAAAAGAGAATTTCATTTTTACCCTGTTGAAAGAGAGTACTCTTCTGTAAATAGCTATCCGGAGAAATTCCTTCATTTTCTCCCTGGCAGGTAGAAAAGAAGATGCAAGTGCGAGGACCCTCTGCCCAGGGCTGTGTCTGAGAGCAGCAATGGGGAGGAGAGAGGCTTGAGCTTTCCTTGCGCTCCAGACAGCATGGGGCGCCCCGCGTGCCACTCTGCCTCATGCTGTCCTCGTGTCCTTGGGGCAGGAGCCTGGCGGGTGCCAGATCCCCGCAAACGGCACCCCACGCGCTTTGTCTGCCCCAACTGTCACTTGTTTCCTGTCTGGCTGCGACCACACACGTTGCGAAAGGATCCCTACTCAAAGACACTGATCTTGCTCCACCACTCTCATGGGACTCTACCTGAGCAGGTGCCTGCACAGGTACCTGGGCACACGCAGGGCGGCCCTAGCAGCACGCCCTTTGAGGCCCAGGAGAATCACCCAGGAGCACCGCCCTCTGAGGCCCAGGCCTGCCCCCCGCCCCCAGGACCCTGGCATCTGTAAACCTGCCCCGGGACACCCAGAGCCCCGGGATCGCTCCCAAGCCCTCCACAAGGTTCTGCACAGTGGGGACCACACCCGAGGCAGGAGGGCAGTGGGCACCCCGCCTGCGAGGTACAGTCCGCACAGGCTGCCCCCCGGGCTACTCCTGATACCCCAACTTACCAAGGTCCGCTACGGAGGCATGAAGCGCAGACTTCGCCACGCCCCAGACCCAGGTTGGCCCCACAGCCCTTTCAAAGTCCAAAGGAATCCCGAGGGTCCAGGGAGCCTCTACAGGTGCCCACCGCCCCAGCCGGCCCCGGACCCCTGTGCCAAGGAGACAGTGCTAAAGAACCTCAGCCAGTGCAACAAAGGGAAAAGGAAGTTTGATGGAGCCGTGTGGTTTGAGGAACCTGAGCCCAAGAGGAAGCGGCAGAGCCCAAAGTGCAGACCATCTGCCTTCAGGCCGGTCATCAGAAACGGAGTGGAGCCGTCATTCCTGCCCAGGCCTGGGCCGCTGAAGAGAAGCGTCCGCTCCAGGGCATCTGCCTCTGTGAGGAAGAGACTGAGCCACGGCCTGCCCTCCAGCCTTCCTGGGGCCTTCCCTGGCCCCTGCCCCACCGGCCCCAGCTCCCAGGCCAGCCCAGGACATGGGCTCACAGCCCCTGCTGCAGGCCCGGGAGCAGATGCCCCACTGTCCCAGGAGCCTAGGCCTTCCTCCCCTTCCCAGGGGCCACACCAGGAGGGTCCTGCTGAGCCTGAGCACACTCAGCCCGCTCACCTCCTTGGCTCCTAAGAGTCACAGCCATGCCACCCTCCTCTGAGACTCAAAGCCACAGTCCCTTTATCCTACAGGCCCCTCTACCTGACAGGACTCACTGAGCCCACAGCTCACTTGGACTGCTTCTGCCTGACAGGTCTGCCACCCCCAGACCTCCTCTCCCTTCCCTGAGGAGCCCAAACTCTAAAGAGACTATTCAGATCACAACCCTGGACTTTCCCCTGCCAGCCCTCTCCTGCCTTCTCCCTGGGAGGAGGCTCACCAGGAAGGTGGCCTTCTCCCCATGGGCTCAGTTAGCTTAGTTAAGTGTTTGTGTTTATTTCATATAGTAGTAATAACAAGAGTTTTGTTTTAGTAGTGATTGTCATATGCTTTCTTTCAAAGTTAAGTGTTTGTTGGTATTTTATATATTAGAAATAATAAGAGTTTTGTTTTATTAGTGATTGTCATATGCTTTCTTTCAAAGTTAAGTGTTTGTTGGTATTTTATATAGTAGAAATAATAAGAGTTTTATTAGTGATTGTCATATGCTTTCTTTCAAAGTTAAGTGTTTGTTGGTATTTTATATAGTAGAAATAATAAGAATTTTGTTTTATTAGTGATTGTCATATGCTTTCTTTCAAAGTTAAATGTTTGTTGGTATTTTATATAGTAGAAATAATGATAGTTTTGTTTTACTAAAATAAATTGTTTTGTTTTGTGTTTGTGACTGGGCCTGTCCTATGCATGTTGGAGGGTCTGATCAGTATCCTTGGCCTCTGACACATAGGTGCCAGTAGCATACCTACAGCTGTGGCTACCTACAGTGTGTCCCAGTAACTTCCAAAGAACCAAATTGCCCTCAGTGGAAACCACCAATCCAGAGCTAAATTTAACAAAAGAAAAGGTTAAGTCTCAATAACATGCTTCCAAATGAAAAAGCGTAATATATATATATATATATATATATATATATATATATCATAATGTCATTTACACACATCACATGTTACATAATTATTATTCAATGTAATCATGATGTAATTTAATTCATATTCATGCTCATATCTCTACTTTTATATAGGATAGGTATATCAATTAAATATGAATTAAATTTATTACATTGACTAAAATATTTTAATATATCATTAATAAATAGAGTGTAGTATTAAATTTAATACAACCAATATTATTCCATTGTACAAATTATATAAAAAGAAATACAAAATTGTATTTCTGACATAATAATGAAGGCCAGAAACTAGGCACAGGGTCCTATGTCACCCATGCTGTTCTCTCCATCTAAAGTCTCTTGATACATTGTTCAAACATGAATTTCAGGTTGTTTTCTGTTGGAGGGCCAGGGAATACAGCTATGAACACAGCAAAGTGCCTTTGCCTGTGGAGCTTGCTTTCTAAGGGTATAGAGGTAGAAGATAAACAAGTAAATACATAAAAACACTTTGGGGTGGGGATAGAAGAGGTAGTGAGCACTCTAGAAACAGTGGGGCTGGAGTAAAACCACAAATCAAGGTTTTTGCTTGAAATTTTCCACTCACTCATCTGTGGGGTTGACAGGGCACTACATGTAAATGACATATAAGTAGGGGCTTGGACTCTGATTGCATTAACTGAGATGCTTTTGGCATTTGGGGTGGGATGTCCCCTCTTGAGTGGGACTGTCCTGAGCCTTGGGCTACATTATTTATCTCTGGTCTTACCTCTAATTCCTCAGCACTCTCCAGTCATGGATGTAGGTCTAACCCCTGACACCCACTCTACCCTGTCCCTGTGACAGCACACACGCAATTTCCTGGGTGGAGTCAATACCATCCATACCCAGGTAAAGACTTTTTATATTATTTTACATTTAGATTTATTCTTTTTAAATTTTTTTTTTTAGTTTTAGGTGGACACAATAACTTTATTTTTTAATTTTGTATGTGGTGCTGAGGATTGAATCCAGGGTCTCACACATGCTAGGTGAGCACTCTACCACTGAGCCACAACCCCAGCCCATGAGTCATGGTCTTTATTGTTAAATTATCTTTTAAAGGTAAAGACTGAAAAAGATAAGTCTTCAGAGGCTCAAGAAATGATGATATTTTTCTAGGTTTTAAAATAAAATTCAATGGTATGATTTGTTGCTTAAATTCCTTACGTGTGGGCTGGGGTTGTGGCTTAGCTGTAGAGCGCTCACCTAGCACGTGTGAGGCGCTGGGTTCGATCCTCAGCACCACATAAATATAAGTAAGTAAAATAAGGGTACTTGTGCATTACACAACTAAAAAAAATTTTAAAACCTCCTTACATGGATTAAATCATTTAACCTATTTAACCTCAATAGCTCTGAGAGAGGGATACCATAATTACATTTTACAGATGACGAGAGGAAGGCCAAAACAGGGTGAGTAACTTGTCTGTATTCCAATAGTTATCAACAGGCAATGCCAAAAATTAAAAACCTAGGCATTCTGGCTCCTGACAGCCTATACCATTAAAGAATAGGGCCACAAAAGGGTTCTTGCCAAAAGGAGACAATAGCGGGCTGGGGCTGTAGCTCAGTGGTAAAGCACTTGCCTTGCAGGTGTGAGGCACTGGGTTTCATCCTCAGCACCACATAAAAATAAAGATACTGTGTGCTCATCTACTATATATATATAAATAAAGACAATAGCATGCATTCTTACTAATGGTTAAACCTGGGTTTCTTAACTATAGCATGATTGACTTTGAAGTCAAATAACTCTTTGTGTGGGGTGCTGCACTGTGCATCATAAGATGTTTGGCAACATCCCTAGCTTCTGCTTACTTGATGTTGGTGGCACACCTCCCACTTCGAGTTGCGACAAGAAAAATGTGTCCACACATTGTCAAAGGTCTCTTCAGAGACAAAATTGCTCCTGGATGAGAGCCAATGATCTACCTCTAATCTCTAATAAAAATTAACAAAAATGAAATCTTTGACAACATAATCAATAAATCAAATGTGGGGCAGAATGAGAACTCTTCCACATCTATGAAATCAGCAAGTCAACTGACCAAAAGCAAGCATATTTAGGGGTAGTTACCTGATGGCTGACTGTACTTCAACAGCAGGAAGAGTATGATTTTTTGAAGGGTCTGTAACCACAAACCAGAATGACACCCTTTGAGTTACATCGAAAAGTAGGACATGGGAATTTCTGCAGACAATGGAAAGAAAAAAATACATCCTAAGAATATCATCCCAAATGGCATTACACTGTTTCTTCTGATGCAATTACCATTTTATGGCTCACCTTAGTTACATTTGCAAAGTTGTTTTCTACCATTTGAAGGAATGACTTAATAAGAAAAAAAATTATATAGGAAATTCTCATTGCTTTAAAATCATATACTCAGGAATCATTTCTTAAGAAGGAATCTGCCACAAAAATTAAAAAGGAATTAGGCGGTGGAGAACATTAAGGATATTGTTCTCTATCATCTAGCAGCTGAAAGCTTCTCTGCTTCCTCAATACTGGGTCCCTCTCTAAACCACAGAAGCCTCTGGCATGTCCTCATCAAGTTTATTGGCCCCCTGTCCATTCTACCTTCCTCCTCTCAGATTCAATCAGAATCAATTTTTTATTCTTGATTCACTACTTGCACTGTCTGCCTCAACTTCTGTCCATACCCCCCCCCCACCACCAGAGCATTGGGACCATCCTAAGTGTTGCCTTCCTCATGTACTTTTGAGGAAACAGTTCTCACGAACAGTTGCTTTTATATTGCCTTGAACAGACCTCCAAACAAGTGTTATAATCAATTCACCAGCAGCCTTTGAACACGTGATTTGTAGTTACACGCTTTTCAACTACAAAATGGCAATGTAACTCACTCTATTCCATACACATGAATTACCCATAATTGAAAAGAGAGAAATGACATTGGTGTTTAGGGAAAAGACTATCTATATGAGGATGCGTGAACCTTAAAACTATAAGAGAGTCCATATAAAATCAACAGTGCTAAATCATAAATTCTGGATGGCTTTCACTGTTTTCTTAAGAGCAAAGTAAGAAAAAAGGCATTCATATACACTGCATACAAATCAAACACAAAGCAATCACCTTAACTGAAAAAAAATAGTTATTTGTTGTTCTTTTAAAAGAGAATTTCATTTTTACCCTGTTGAAAGAGAGTACTCTTCTGTAAATAGCTATCCGGAGAAATTCCTTCATTTTCTCCCTGGCAGGTAGAAAAGAAGATGCAAGTGCGAGGACCCTCTGCCCAGGGCTGTGTCTGAGAGCAGCAATGGGGAGGAGAGAGGCTTGAGCTTTCCTTGCGCTCCAGACAGCATGGGGCGCCCCGCGTGCCACTCTGCCTCATGCTGTCCTCGTGTCCTTGGGGCAGGAGCCTGGCGGGTGCCAGATCCCCGCAAACGGCACCCCACGCGCTTTGTCTGCCCCAACTGTCACTTGTTTCCTGTCTGGCTGCGACCACACACGTTGCGAAAGGATCCCTACTCAAAGACACTGATCTTGCTCCACCACTCTCATGGGACTCTACCTGAGCAGGTGCCTGCACAGGTACCTGGGCACACGCAGGGCGGCCCTAGCAGCACGCCCTTTGAGGCCCAGGAGAATCACCCAGGAGCACCGCCCTCTGAGGCCCAGGCCTGCCCCCCGCCCCCAGGACCCTGGCATCTGTAAACCTGCCCCGGGACACCCAGAGCCCCGGGATCGCTCCCAAGCCCTCCACAAGGTTCTGCACAGTGGGGACCACACCCGAGGCAGGAGGGCAGTGGGCACCCCGCCTGCGAGGTACAGTCCGCACAGGCTGCCCCCCGGGCTACTCCTGATACCCCAACTTACCAAGGTCCGCTACGGAGGCATGAAGCGCAGACTTCGCCACGCCCCAGACCCAGGTTGGCCCCACAGCCCTTTCAAAGTCCAAAGGAATCCCGAGGGTCCAGGGAGCCTCTACAGGTGCCCACCGCCCCAGCCGGCCCCGGACCCCTGTGCCAAGGAGACAGTGCTAAAGAACCTCAGCCAGTGCAACAAAGGGAAAAGGAAGTTTGATGGAGCCGTGTGGTTTGAGGAACCTGAGCCCAAGAGGAAGCGGCAGAGCCCAAAGCGCAGACCATCTGCCTTCAGGCCGGTCATCAGAAACGGAGTGGAGCCGTCATTCCTGCCCAGGCCTGGGCCGCTGAAGAGAAGCGTCCGCTCCAGGGCATCTGCCTCTGTGAGGAAGAGACTGAGCCACGGCCTGCCCTCCAGCCTTCCTGGGGCCTTCCCTGGCCCCTGCCCCACCGGCCCCAGCTCCCAGGCCAGCCCAGGACATGGGCTCACAGCCCCTGCTGCAGGCCCGGGAGCAGATGCCCCACTGTCCCAGGAGCCTAGGCCTTCCTCCCCTTCCCAGGGGCCACACCAGGAGGGTCCTGCTGAGCCTGAGCACACTCAGCCCGCTCACCTCCTTGGCTCCTAAGAGTCACAGCCATGCCACCCTCCTCTGAGACTCAAAGCCACAGTCCCTTTATCCTACAGGCCCCTCTACCTGACAGGACTCACTGAGCCCACAGCTCACTTGGACTGCTTCTGCCTGACAGGTCTGCCACCCCCAGACCTCCTCTCCCTTCCCTGAGGAGCCCAAACTCTAAAGAGACTATTCAGATCACAACCCTGGACTTTCCCCTGCCAGCCCTCTCCTGCCTTCTCCCTGGGAGGAGGCTCACCAGGAAGGTGGCCTTCTCCCCATGGGCTCAGTTAGCTTAGTTAAGTGTTTGTGTTTATTTCATATAGTAGTAATAACAAGAGTTTTGTTTTAGTAGTGATTGTCATATGCTTTCTTTCAAAGTTAAGTGTTTGTTGGTATTTTATATATTAGAAATAATAAGAGTTTTGTTTTATTAGTGATTGTCATATGCTTTCTTTCAAAGTTAAGTGTTTGTTGGTATTTTATATAGTAGAAATAATAAGAGTTTTATTAGTGATTGTCATATGCTTTCTTTCAAAGTTAAGTGTTTGTTGGTATTTTATATAGTAGAAATAATAAGAATTTTGTTTTATTAGTGATTGTCATATGCTTTCTTTCAAAGTTAAATGTTTGTTGGTATTTTATATAGTAGAAATAATGATAGTTTTGTTTTACTAAAATAAATTGTTTTGTTTTGTGTTTGTGACTGGGCCTGTCCTATGCATGTTGGAGGGTCTGATCAGTATCCTTGGCCTCTGACACATAGGTGCCAGTAGCATACCTACAGCTGTGGCTACCTACAGTGTGTCCCAGTAACTTCCAAAGAACCAAATTGCCCTCAGTGGAAACCACCAATCCAGAGCTAAATTTAACAAAAGAAAAGGTTAAGTCTCAATAACATGCTTCCAAATGAAAAAGCGTAATATATATATATATATATATATATATATATATATATATCATAATGTCATTTACACACATCACATGTTACATAATTATTATTCAATGTAATCATGATGTAATTTAATTCATATTCATGCTCATATCTCTACTTTTATATAGGATAGGTATATCAATTAAATATGAATTAAATTTATTACATTGACTAAAATATTTTAATATATCATTAATAAATAGAGTGTAGTATTAAATTTAATACAACCAATATTATTCCATTGTACAAATTATATAAAAAGAAATACAAAATTGTATTTCTGACATAATAATGAAGGCCAGAAACTAGGCACAGGGTCCTATGTCACCCATGCTGTTCTCTCCATCTAAAGTCTCTTGATACATTGTTCAAACATGAATTTCAGGTTGTTTTCTGTTGGAGGGCCAGGGAATACAGCTATGAACACAGCAAAGTGCCTTTGCCTGTGGAGCTTGCTTTCTAAGGGTATAGAGGTAGAAGATAAACAAGTAAATACATAAAAACACTTTGGGGTGGGGATAGAAGAGGTAGTGAGCACTCTAGAAACAGTGGGGCTGGAGTAAAACCACAAATCAAGGTTTTTGCTTGAAATTTTCCACTCACTCATCTGTGGGGTTGACAGGGCACTACATGTAAATGACATATAAGTAGGGGCTTGGACTCTGATTGCATTAACTGAGATGCTTTTGGCATTTGGGGTGGGATGTCCCCTCTTGAGTGGGACTGTCCTGAGCCTTGGGCTACATTATTTATCTCTGGTCTTACCTCTAATTCCTCAGCACTCTCCAGTCATGGATGTAGGTCTAACCCCTGACACCCACTCTACCCTGTCCCTGTGACAGCACACACGCAATTTCCTGGGTGGAGTCAATACCATCCATACCCAGGTAAAGACTTTTTATATTATTTTACATTTAGATTTATTCTTTTTAAATTTTTTTTTTTAGTTTTAGGTGGACACAATAACTTTATTTTTTAATTTTGTATGTGGTGCTGAGGATTGAATCCAGGGTCTCACACATGCTAGGTGAGCACTCTACCACTGAGCCACAACCCCAGCCCATGAGTCATGGTCTTTATTGTTAAATTATCTTTTAAAGGTAAAGACTGAAAAAGATAAGTCTTCAGAGGCTCAAGAAATGATGATATTTTTCTAGGTTTTAAAATAAAATTCAATGGTATGATTTGTTGCTTAAATTCCTTACGTGTGGGCTGGGGTTGTGGCTTAGCTGTAGAGCGCTCACCTAGCACGTGTGAGGCGCTGGGTTCGATCCTCAGCACCACATAAATATAAGTAAGTAAAATAAGGGTACTTGTGCATTACACAACTAAAAAAAATTTTAAAACCTCCTTACATGGATTAAATCATTTAACCTATTTAACCTCAATAGCTCTGAGAGAGGGATACCATAATTACATTTTACAGATGACGAGAGGAAGGCCAAAACAGGGTGAGTAACTTGTCTGTATTCCAATAGTTATCAACAGGCAATGCCAAAAATTAAAAACCTAGGCATTCTGGCTCCTGACAGCCTATACCATTAAAGAATAGGGCCACAAAAGGGTTCTTGCCAAAAGGAGACAATAGCGGGCTGGGGCTGTAGCTCAGTGGTAAAGCACTTGCCTTGCAGGTGTGAGGCACTGGGTTTCATCCTCAGCACCACATAAAAATAAAGATACTGTGTGCTCATCTACTATATATATATAAATAAAGACAATAGCATGCATTCTTACTAATGGTTAAACCTGGGTTTCTTAACTATAGCATGATTGACTTTGAAGTCAAATAACTCTTTGTGTGGGGTGCTGCACTGTGCATCATAAGATGTTTGGCAACATCCCTAGCTTCTGCTTACTTGATGTTGGTGGCACACCTCCCACTTCGAGTTGCGACAAGAAAAATGTGTCCACACATTGTCAAAGGTCTCTTCAGAGACAAAATTGCTCCTGGATGAGAGCCAATGATCTACCTCTAATCTCTAATAAAAATTAACAAAAATGAAATCTTTGACAACATAATCAATAAATCAAATGTGGGGCAGAATGAGAACTCTTCCACATCTATGAAATCAGCAAGTCAACTGACCAAAAGCAAGCATATTTAGGGGTAGTTACCTGATGGCTGACTGTACTTCAACAGCAGGAAGAGTATGATTTTTTGAAGGGTCTGTAACCACAAACCAGAATGACACCCTTTGAGTTACATCGAAAAGTAGGACATGGGAATTTCTGCAGACAATGGAAAGAAAAAAATACATCCTAAGAATATCATCCCAAATGGCATTACACTGTTTCTTCTGATGCAATTACCATTTTATGGCTCACCTTAGTTACATTTGCAAAGTTGTTTTCTACCATTTGAAGGAATGACTTAATAAGAAAAAAAATTATATAGGAAATTCTCATTGCTTTAAAATCATATACTCAGGAATCATTTCTTAAGAAGGAATCTGCCACAAAAATTAAAAAGGAATTAGGCGGTGGAGAACATTAAGGATATTGTTCTCTATCATCTAGCAGCTGAAAGCTTCTCTGCTTCCTCAATACTGGGTCCCTCTCTAAACCACAGAAGCCTCTGGCATGTCCTCATCAAGTTTATTGGCCCCCTGTCCATTCTACCTTCCTCCTCTCAGATTCAATCAGAATCAATTTTTTATTCTTGATTCACTACTTGCACTGTCTGCCTCAACTTCTGTCCATACCCCCCCCCCCACCAGAGCATTGGGACCATCCTAAGTGTTGCCTTCCTCATGTACTTTTGAGGAAACAGTTCTCACGAACAGTTGCTTTTATATTGCCTTGAACAGACCTCCAAACAAGTGTTATAATCAATTCACCAGCAGCCTTTGAACACGTGATTTGTAGTTACACGCTTTTCAACTACAAAATGGCAATGTAACTCACTCTATTCCATACACATGAATTACCCATAATTGAAAAGAGAGAAATGACATTGGTGTTTAGGGAAAAGACTATCTATATGAGGATGCGTGAACCTTAAAACTATAAGAGAGTCCATATAAAATCAACAGTGCTAAATCATAAATTCTGGATGGCTTTCACTGTTTTCTTAAGAGCAAAGTAAGAAAAAAGGCATTCATATACACTGCATACAAATCAAACACAAAGCAATCACCTTAACTGAAAAAAAATAGTTATTTGTTGTTCTTTTAAAAGAGAATTTCATTTTTACCCTGTTGAAAGAGAGTACTCTTCTGTAAATAGCTATCCGGAGAAATTCCTTCATTTTCTCCCTGGCAGGTAGAAAAGAAGATGCAAGTGCGAGGACCCTCTGCCCAGGGCTGTGTCTGAGAGCAGCAATGGGGAGGAGAGAGGCTTGAGCTTTCCTTGCGCTCCAGACAGCATGGGGCGCCCCGCGTGCCACTCTGCCTCATGCTGTCCTCGTGTCCTTGGGGCAGGAGCCTGGCGGGTGCCAGATCCCCGCAAACGGCACCCCACGCGCTTTGTCTGCCCCAACTGTCACTTGTTTCCTGTCTGGCTGCGACCACACACGTTGCGAAAGGATCCCTACTCAAAGACACTGATCTTGCTCCACCACTCTCATGGGACTCT